>NC_054479.1:5981250-6143750 GCF_017639515.1 Carcharodon carcharias
CGGTCCATATCCCTTTGCAGACTCTTTACCTCCTCTTAGCAACTTACTTTCCTAACTATCTTGGTGTCATCAGCAAATTTAGCTACCATACATTCGGTGCCTTCATCCAAGTCATTGATGTAGATTGTAAATGGTTGAGGTCCCAGCACTGATCCCTGTGGCACTCCATTAGTCACAGCTTGCCAACCCGAAAAAGACCCATTTATCTTTAATATCTGCTTCCTGTTAGCTAACCAATCCTTTATCCATGCTGATATGTTACCCCCTATACCATGTGCTCTTATTTTGTGTAGTAACCTTTGATGTGGCACCTTATCGAAGGCCTTTTAAAAATCCAAGTACACCACATCTACCAGTTCCCCTTTATCCACCGTGAATGTTACTTTGTCAACAAACTCTTAACAAATTAGTTAAACGCAATTTCCCATTCACAAAGCCATGGTTGCTCTGCCTGACACATCATGATTGTCTAAGTATCCTGCTACAATCTCCATAATAATGGATTGTAGCACTGCCCCTATGACAGATGTTAGGCTAATTAGCTTGTAGTGACCTGCTTTCCCCATCCCTCCTTTCTTCAATAAAGATGTTACATTAGCTATTCTCTAATCTGCTGGAACCTTTCCAGGATCTAAGGAATTTTGAAATTTTGCTATCTGTGCCACCACTTATTTTAAGACCTTAGGATGCAGGCTATCCTGTCCTGCGAACTTGTCAGCTTTTAGATCGAATAGTATTCCCAGCAACTTGTCCCTAGTGATGGTGATTGTATTAAATTCATCCTTCCCTGTCACCACTTGTTTTTCAAGAATCTTTGGGAAGTTTTCCAAGTCTTCCACAGTGAAGACAGACACAAAATACCTGTTCAACGCCTCCACCCATTTCCTTTTTTCCATTATTAATTCCCCTGACTCACTCTCTAGAGGACGAGCATTAGCTTTAGTTACTCTTTTCCTATTCAAGTACTTGCAGAAATGATTACTATCTGTTTTTATATTCCTGGCTAGCTTTCTCTCACACTCTGCTTTCTGCCTCTGTCATCTTTTTTGCCATCCTCTGATTGTTCTTAAAATCTGTCCAAACCTCTGACCGACCACTAATCTTTGCAGATTTGTACAGTGTTCCTTTCAATTTAATACTCTACTTCCTTATTTAGCCACAGATGGTGGATCCTTCTCAAAGAGCTTTTCTTTCTCACTGGGATAAATCTTTTCTGAGATATTTATTAAATATCTCCTGAAAAGTTTGCCACTGCAACTCTACTGTGCTATCTTTCAGCCTAATTTCCCAGTTCACCTTACCCAACTCTGCCTTCATGCTCTCACAGTTACCTTTATTTAGGTTTACAACACTAGTCATGGATTCACACTTCTCCATATCAAACTGAACATGCAATTCTATCATGTTCTGTTTGCCGTCACCTAGAGGCTCCTTTACCATAGGTTGTTGATTAATCCTGCCTCATCGCACATTACCAGGTCTGGGATAGCCTGCTTCCCTGGTTGGCTCAAGAACATACTGCCCTAAGAAATTGTCCCTGAAACACAGTTTAGTCCCAAGTCAGGATGGTGTGTGGCCTAGAGGGGAACATGCTTCCATGTATCTAATATTCTTGTTCTTCTAGGTGATAGGGGTTCCAGGTTCAGAAGGTGCTGTCAAAGGAGCCTTTATGAGTTGTGGCAGTGCATCTTGTAGATGGTGCACACTGCTGCCATTGTGCAGAGGGAGCGAATGTTTAAGGTGATGGATGGGGTGCCAATCAAAAGGGTTGCTTTGTCCTGGATGGTGTTGAGCTTCTTGAGTGTTGTGGGAGCTGCGCTCATCCAGGCAAGTGGGGAGTATTCCATCACACTCCTGACTTGTGCCCTGTAGATGGTGGACAGGCTTTGGGGAGTCAGGATTGTAAATAGTTGAGGCCCCAGCATCGGTTCCTGGTATTTAGTGTCTGTCTTCACTGTAGAAGACTTAGAAAATCTTCCAAAGATTCTTGAAAAACAAGTGGTGACAGGAAGTCAGAAGGTGAGTTACTCTCCACAGAATTCCCAGCCTCTGACATGCTTTTGTGGCCACAATATTCATATGGCTGGTCCAGTTCAGTTTCTGGTCAATGGTAATCCCCAGGTTGTTAATAGTGGGGGATTCAGCACTGGTGGGTAATACCATGGAATGTCAAGGGGAAATGGTTGGATCCTCTCTTGTTGGAGATGGTCATTGCCTGGCACTTGTGTGGCACGAATGTAGCCTTGGTGAAAATCCGTGCTCACCTGTCTCTGTACTTGCTTAAGACCTATTGCATCTAGAACATTTTCCATCTCTGATGATAGGTCATTGACCTGAAACGTTAACTTAGTTTCTCTCCCTACCCACTGAGTATTTTCAGCATTTTCTGTACTAGCTAAAGAAATATTTCCTGATCTAAGTAGGAAGTTTAGAGAATCAGTCAATAATTGGTATACTCTTGTCAGCAGACATGAAACTCAGTCCTGGCTCATTTACTGTACTTGTGGGGCTTTTCAATCTCTGCCTGAGAGTTCCCCTGGCATTCACAGACTGTCATGTGTAAGCGTAGTAATTACTGACTGACATCCTGCCCTTATAACCTCCCTTGTGGGCCAGAGTTGCAAGGAGCAAACTGCATTCACTCTTAGAGAATCCAATCACATTTCCTTCTGGGAAAAGGCACTGCTTGCCAAAGATGGTGACTGACTGGAAAATCGTTTAGACAACAGGCTAGGACTGTCACCGTGAGATCGCAGTCAAGTTTCCTCAGGGGTTAATCTTCTTGTGCAAGGAGCCTGCGGTAGGAGCTGGAAGATCACGCGAGAATCAGGAATGCTGACCACAGCCATTTGAAAATGAGCCCCTGGTTTGCTGTCACAGCCCATTCAGCCCCTCAACTCGGTCATGTCTGATTTGTATCTTAAATCCATTTACCCGTGTGGTACGTTGCAAGAGCTGAGCATTTTGTTATATTGCCCTCTTTGTTGCCCCCCCCCCTCTGCTGGGGAGGGCTAAATAAAGTTAGTTCAATAATGGCTGCCAGCTATGAGGCCACATTAGTCTTACCTCAGTGCAATACATAATAGAAAGATGGTGACAAGGCTGGGATGGAATTTACTCTTATACTTCATTTTGTGAAATTAAGGATGGAGGAACATTGTGACACACTTTCTGAAGCCATTAAAGTTGATTCTGGGAAATTTGAGCGACTTGAAAGATCGCTCCGTGTGCACATCGTGTCCGCCCGGCACATAATTGAAAGAGAGTGGCACTGAAGGGGTCACTGAGGGAATTCAACTATAACAAAGAGGACTGGTGTTATCATGAACCAAGGTCACACATTTGGGTGAAATCGAATGAAATAGATGAGGATAAAGTCAATGTTTTCCTTGCCATGATGGGGCCAAAAGCTTCTGAGGTGGTTTTTTGTTTTTATTCATTTACAGGATGTGGGTGTCACTGGCTGGGCCAGCATTTATTGCCCATCCTTAATTGCCCTTGAGAAGGTGGTGGTGAGCTGCCTTCTTGAACCGCTGCAGTCCACGTGGTGGTAGGTACACCCAGGATGTTGTTAGGGAGGGAGTTCCAGGGTTTTGACCCAGCAACAGCGAAGGAACGGCCGATATATTTCCAAGTCAGGATGGTGAGTGAATTGGAGGGGAACTTCCAGGTGGTGGTGTTCCCATCTATCTGCTGCCCTTGTCCTTCTAGATAGTAGCAGTCATGGGTTTGGAAGGTGCTGTCGAAGGAGCCTTGGTGAATTCCTGCAGTGCATCTTGCAGATGGTACACACTGCTGCTACTGTGCATCGGTAGTGGAGGGAATGAATGTTTGTGGATGTGGTGCCAATCAAGCGGGCTGCTTTGTCCTGGATGGTGTCAAGCTTCTTGAGTGTTGTGGGAGCTGCACTAATCCAGGCAAGTGGAGAGTATTCCATCACACTCCTGACTTGTGCCTTGTAGATGGTGGACATGTTCTGGGGAGTCAGAAGGTGAGTTACTCGTTGCAGGGTTCCTAACTTCTGACCTGTTCTTGTAGCCACGGTATTTATATGGCTAGTCGAGTTCATTTTCCGGTCAATGGTAATCCCCAGGATGTTGATAGTGGGGGATTCAGTGATGATATTGCCATTGAACGTCAAGGGGCAATGATTGGGTTCTCTCTTGTTGGAGATGGTCATTGCCTGGCACTTGTGTGGTGCAAGTGTTATTTGCCACTTGTCAGCTCAAGCCTGGATATTGTCCAGGTCTTGCTGCAGTTGGACATGGACTGCTTCAGTATCTGAGGAGTCATGAATGGTGCTGAACATTGTGCAATCATCAGCGAGCATCCCCACTTCTGACCTTATGTTGCAAGGAAGGTCATTGATGAAGATGGTGGGGGCTAGGACACTACCCTGAGGAACTCCTGCAGTGATGTCCTGGAGCTGAGATGACTGACCTCCAACAATCACAATCATCTTCCTTTGTGCTAGGTATGACTCCAACCGGTGGAGAGCTTTCCCCCTGTGGCTGCATTTTCTCCCCTTAGGGGGGGATTTGCCGGAACATGCACGGGCAGGCAGGTTCCCGATTGGCACCCCTTGTCAGGGGTACACCGCCATTTTACGTGAATGGGCCAATATGAGCTCCCTGTGCGAGCGGAGTGGGGGAGAGGGTGGTGTAGATTCCCTGGGCTGGGAGTGCGCTCTTTCACACATGTGTGCAGTAGAGTGCACTCATCTCCTTGAGGCTAAGTGCTGCCTCAGGGAGATTGCTGGAAGTTTTAACAATTTTTGGAAGGGTAGAAAAAATATTCCTGACATGTCCCCTCATGTGACACTGTCATATGAGTTGGGACATGTCAATTTCTTACATTTAAACATTTTATACTCATTTTAAATCCCTCGTGAAACCTCATCCCGCCCGTGGATGAGGTTTCATTTCTGTTCTGAAGGCCGCCTGGGCTCTTTGCCACCTGCCAACCTTAAGGTTGGACGAGCATGTCCGTTAATTGGCTTAATTACTTTTTTAAAGGCCTTAAGTGGCCGATTTTGGCTGTGCACCCACTGAGCTGAAAATCTAAATGATGCGCGGTGACGTTGGGACACCCGCCTGATGTCACCCCCGCGTCATTTTACGTGTTGGCGAGTGGGCCCTGACCCCCCCCACTCGCTGACTGGAAGATGCAGCCCCCGATTCCCATTGACTCCAGTTTTGCGAGGGCTTCTTGATGCCCTCGGTCAAATGCGGCCTTGATGTCAAGGGCAGTCGTTCTCACCTCACCTCTGGAGTTCAGCTCTTCTATCTATGGTTGAAACAAGGCTGTAATGAGGTCAGGAGCTGAGTGGCCCTGGCGGAACCCAAACTGGGTGTCAATGAGCAGATTATTGCTAAGCAAGTGCTGCTTGATAACACTGTTGATGACCCCTTTCATTACTTTACTGATGATGGAGAACAGACTGATGGGGCGGTAATTGGCCGGGTTGGATTTGTCCTGCTTTTTGTGTACAGGACATACCTGGGCAATTTTTCACGTAGTTGGGTAGAAGCCAGTGTTGTAGCTGTACTGGAACAGCTTGGCTAGGGACGCGGCAAGTTCTGGAGCACAAGTCTTCAGCACTATTGCCGGAATATTGTCAGGGCCCACAGCCTTTGCGGTATCCAGTGCCTTCAGCCGTTTCTTGATCTCACTTGGATTGAATTGAATTGACTGAAGACTGGCATCTGTGATGCTGGAGACCTCCAGAGGAGGCCAAGGTGGATCATCCACTTGGCACTTCTGGTTGAAGATTGGTGTAAATGCTTAAGCCTTATCTTTTGCACTGATGTGCTGGGCTCCTCCATCATTGAGGATGGGGATATTTGTGGAGCCTCCTCCTCCAGTGAGTTGTTTAATTGTCCACCACCATTCACCACTGGATGTGGTAGGTCTGCAGAGCTTAGATCTGATCCTTTGGATGTGGGGCTGCTTAGTTCTGTCTATCACTTGCTGCTTATGCTGTTTGGCATGCAAGTAGTCCTGTGTTATAGCTTCACTAGTTTGACACCTCATTTTTAGGTATGCCTGGTGCTGCTCCTGGCATGCCCTCCTGCACTCTTCATTGAACCAGGGTTGATCCCCTGGCTTGATGGTAATGGGAGAGTGGGGGATATGCTGGGCCATGAGGTTACAGATTGTGCTGTGAGTACAATTCTGCTGCTGCTGATGGCCCACAGTGCCTCATGGATGCCCAGCCTTGAGTTGCTAGATCTGTTTGAAATCTATCCCATTTAGCACGGTGGTAGTGCCACACAACACGATGGAGAATACTCTCAATGTGAAGGCGGGACTTCGTCTTCACAATGACTCCGCGGTGGTCACTCCTACCGATGCTGTCATGGACAGGTGCATCTGCAGCAGGCAGGTTGGTGAGGATGAGGTCAAGTATGTTTTTCTTTTGTTGATTCCCAGTCTAGCAGCTTTGTCATTTAGGACTCAGCCAGCTCGGTCAGTAGTGGTGCTACCAAGCCACTCTTGGTGATGGAGATTGAAGTCCCCCACCCAGCGTACATTCTGCACCCTTGCCACCCTCAGTGCTTCCTCCAAGTGGTGTTCAACATGGAGGAGCACTGATTCATCAGCTGAGGGAGGGCGGTATGTGGTAATCAGCAGGAGGTTTCCTTACCCATGTTTGACCTGATACCATGAGGCTTCATGGGGTCTAGAGTTGCTGTTGTGGACTCCCAGGGCAACTCCTTCTTGACTGTATACCACTGTGCCGGTGGGACAGGACATACCCAGGGATGGTGATGGTGGTGTCTGGGACATTATCTGTAAGATGTGATTCCATGAGGATGACTACGTCAGGCTGTTGCTTGACTAATCTGTGAGACAGCTCTCCCAATTTTGGCACAAGCCCCCAGTGAGGCGTCTAACCAATGTTGTCAGTGTGACCCCATTACTATGGATTGTTTCCAAATCAATGAGACTGGACTCATATTATGGTATGACTAAGAATGAGTTTGGACTGAAAGTTGCATTCCATGAAAAGAAGCAGCTGCGAAATGAAACTATTGCAGATTACATTCTCCAATTAATGAAACTCTAGATCCTCTGGGTACGGTATGAACTTAGAAATCAACCTCAGAGACATGTTTGAAGGAGTCTTAAAGTACAATAAAATCCAGGCTCAACTTTTGAGCGAAGGCAATAAGCTGACTTGGAAGGAAGCCTGTGATGAGGCTGTAGCCGTAGAAATGGCAGAAAGAGATTGTTGCAAACTGCAAGGGAGTTCTTTTTCTGAGCTGCCAGGGAAAGCCCACTATATTTCAGCGAGATCCAGACCACGGCAGCCTAGTTGATAGCCTTAGAGTCAGAAATTGAAATGCTCCCGTTTCCATGGTATCCACCAATCATCTCAATGCCCATTTTCTGTCAAAGTGCTATGCCTGTGGGAATGCCGGTCATATCCAGATGGCATGTAGGAATGGAGGGAAGAGTAACGCTCCAAGTCATGGTAACACTCCAGATCACAGCTATACACCAGGTTGAGTTGGTGCTCGATAGAAAGCTAGTTCAGGAGCCTGGAAAGCCTCAAATGCACGTATGATAGATGTGAAAATGGAAGTTGATGTAATTCTCATGCCCAATTACAAATATTGAAGCTGTATTTTGTTTTAAAAATGGACACCAAAAGCTGTTTAAGATGGCTGTAGCATACCATGTGATTTTGGCAGTACTGGCTCCAAAACTCCCAGAAACATGATAGGGTCCCCCTTGTCCTCACTTATCACCCCACCAGCCTCCGCATTCAAAGGATCATCCTCCGCCATTTCCGCCAACTCCAAACACATCTTCTCTTCAACCCCCCTGGTCGGCATTCCGTAGGGATCATTCCCTCCATGACACCCTGGTCCACTCCTCCATCACCCCCTACTCCTCAACCCCCTCCCACGGCACCTTCCCATGCAACCGCAGAAGGTGCAACACCTGCCCCTTTACTTCCCCCCTCCTCACCGTCCAAGGGCCCAAACCCTCCTTTCAAGTGAGGCAGCAGCTCACTTGCACTTCCCTCAATTTAGTCTACTGCATTC
This sequence comes from Carcharodon carcharias, assembly GCF_017639515.1. Classification (NCBI taxonomy): domain Eukaryota; kingdom Metazoa; phylum Chordata; class Chondrichthyes; order Lamniformes; family Lamnidae; genus Carcharodon; species Carcharodon carcharias. The sequence goes on from NC_054479.1 coordinate 5,989,305, forward strand.
GCTGCTCCCAATGCAATTTCCTCTACATTGGAGAGACCAAAAGCAGACTGGGTGACCGCTTTGCAGAACACCTTCAGTCTGTCCACAAGCATGACCCAGACCTCCCTGTCGCTTGCCATTTCTACCCTCCACCCTGCTCTCATACCCACATGTCTGTCCTTGGCCTGTTGCAATGTTCCAGTGAAGCCCAACGCAAACTGGAGGAACAGCACCTCATCTTCCGACTTGGAACTTTACAGTCTTCTGGACTTAATATTGAGTTCAACAATTTCAGATCATGAACTCTCTCCTCCATCCCCACCCCCTTTCCAACTCCCCCACTTTTTTTCCAATAATTTATATAGATTTTCCTTTTCCCACCTATTTCCATTATTTTTAAATGTATTTCCATCCATTGTTTTATCTCTACCTTTTAGCCTTTTTCGATCCCTTCCCTTCACCCCACCCCACCTCCACTAGGGCTATCTGTACGTTGCTCGTCCTGCTTTCTACCTTTAATTAGCACATTCCTTCGATAATATCACCACCTTCAACACCTCTTTGTCCTTTTGTCTATGACATCTTTTCATTATCTCCACCTATCATTGGCCCTCTATCCAGCTCTACCTGTCCCACCCGCTACCCCCCCTTAATACTTAGTTCTGTTGAAGATTCATACGGACTCGAAACGTTAACTGTGTTCCTCTCCGCAGATGCTGCCAGACCTGTTGAGTTTTTCCAGGTATTTTTATTTTTGTTTTGGATTTCCAGCACCGCAGTTTTTTGCTTTTATTTTAGACTTGAAACTCAGGCAAGTACCTAATTACAAGTGGATAATCACAGCCTCTTGTGAAATTCACACATCCCTTGCTAAGGATGAACCGTCACTAAACGGGACTTTGATATTCCAACTGATTTGTCTTTCTGCTTCACCATGTACAATAGAGACATCGAAACCCAATAGATGTTAGCCAAATATGGAATAGATCTCATTAACCATTGCTTGTATTGTAGTGTCTCCTCTTCCCAAACACAAAGGCCTTAGCTGCCTCAAACACTCAGGGTGTGAAAAGCCACAACACAGCATATTTACCGGTCTAACACACCACCTTATTTGGAAAAGGACTTTGGACTTGTAACAGGTCACATGGGTAAGGCAGCCATGTCATTACCTGTTCTTTTTAAAAATGATAGCAGAAACTATTCCAGTCAGAAGTACCATGACAGATACCACCAGAAACACCATCAAAGCCATTGAACCAATTACAAGACAACTGTTCAACCAAGGTAACATATAGCTACACCTCAAAAGTAAGAGAAAGACTCTCCCTCCACCTGTTCCAATTTAAGTCAACCTGAGAGCCAACCTCTTGGCAATTCAACTACAAGAAGCCTTGCAGCCTACTGAGAATCCTCTGCTTTTACAAGACCCCTACTACACTTAAAACATAAATTTATCCAAGAAACTACAGGCCTGCTATGAAAGAGACTGAAATAATTCCAAATCATAATCATATTGTTTTTTTCTTCACTTGTATCTCCTCCTTGTGTGTGTGATAGTATTTAAGATGTTGCGTTTGAACCTCTGGGGCAATAAATAGTCTTCTTTATTTTTAAATTCACAGAAAAGCTTGCTGCTGGAATTAATTAAACTGGGACAAACCACTCTGAGGGTAAGGAAACACACTAATCTCACATATTGAAACACTTTCATGACAGACAACAATAAAACACATAGACCTGGATTTTCATCCTTGAGGTGGGTAGGGGAGTTGAGAAAATTCCCAGCTCAGCTCATCCGCCTCGGGACAAAGTGCCCGCCAAAGCAGGATCTTCACTGCTGGGGGCCAGGTATGAGCTGGAGTCAGGCTGGCTGACCCAGGAAGAAGTTTGGAGGCAGCCACAAGGGGTGCTGGCTGCGAAGGCGGGCTGTTTAAAAGGCTTCTCCCGGTGCTGTGGGACTTTGTCCCAGTGAAAAAAAGGCAAGGGCAGTCCAACCCTCATCCACTCCACCCTCCAAACACTCCCATGCCCCACCCATGCCACCTCATGCCCTCCACCCACCCCTTATGTCCCCTCTTGCCCCTGATGCCAAGCTCTGCCTTTCCAAACACCCCCTGATGCCCCCATGCCAAGCTCTGACACTTCCATGCCCATTAACTCACTGTACGCTTTCTTGAACCAATGAACACTACAGTGTAAAGTTGAATATGTAAAAAAAAATGTAATGCATTGATCACTTTCCCCTATGCTGGAAAAAAGGTCTCTTGGCAAGCTAATAGAAGTGTCAATCACCCAGGCCCTTTGAAGTTTCAGAAACCTAAAATCACAAACACTTGAAACAAGGTCAAGGCAAAATACTGCTGATGCCAGAAATCTGAAACAAAAACAAAAAAAAAAAATGCTGGAAAAACTTGGCAAGCCTGACTGCATCTGAGGAGAGAAAGACAGAATTTCAATGTTAGGTCCAGAAGGCTGTAAAGTGCTTCATTGGAAGATGATCAACCATGGCCTGGATCATTTTACAGCCTTCTGGACTTAACGTTGAAATTCTGTCTTTCTCCCCATCATCACCAGTAGAGACATAAATAGTAAAAGCAAGTTTTAACCAGAGAACCCACAGACTGCAAGTGCTGGGAGACCACCTCGTGTCAGCCACAACAACCTGCAAGGAATTGGGCAGAAAGCAATCAAATTCAACCCATCTAATCCCGAACTCCGGATTGGTGCTATCAAACCGTTTTATCTCATCCTTAAAATCCATGTTGTGTGTGTCTTATGTGTGCGTGTGTGTGTGTGTTTGTGTATAGGGGTTTAAGAAGGGCAAGAGGTTAAGTTATAGAGTTAAAAGTTAGTAGTTCATATCTCTTTCTTTTGCCACTGGTTACAATTTGTTTAATAAACAGTTATTTACTTGTTAAGTTTACAAACCTGGTGCTCGTACTCGTTTAACCTAAATTAAACAGCTAGGTAGAATTGGGGTATTTTGGTGGTCTGAGCAAACTTCTTACGTTTGTCACGGCTCAGGGAGCAGTGGGGTTTGATATGACAACGCGCTATCCCAGTGAGTCGTGACACTGTATTAAATGGGGCTGCAGAAAGATATGTACAGATTGTGAAGAGCAGTATTTGCTAGGCGACAAGCTAGGCTTGTAATTTCCATGTTTCTTTTCAACAAAGACTAAAAAATATTTTTTATCTTTTAAAAAATAATCCATCAATCTGGAGAAGGTTTCTCACATTTGTTAGTGTTTAAACACACTTCTAGGACAAGGTTTAGTTTGCTTAAGCCTGACCGCTAAAACAAAGCAAGATAAAAGCAAGAACAGTGAAGATGAATCATGATGCACAAGGCATGAAACTTAGAGAGTTCAGTGCTGGTCAGTAGGTCATGGTGAAAACCACCGAGGTGATAAGGAGAAGGATGAGATTGGAGTTGTTGTGAAGAGACTGGGTAAATTCATACATCTGGTGAAGATTGGAAAGAGACTTTGTCAGTGTCATGTGGATCATTTACTAGAAAGAGAAAACCAGACAAAGGGAGAGCAGGAGAAGCTTCCTATAGTCCAAAATCCTTCTACAGCCCAAAGTGAAAGTCAGAAAGAAAGGGGAAAGGCAAAAAGAAACTGAAAGCTTGCCAATGTTACAAAAACCACCAGTAAGCAAAGTGAGCCAGGATCTTTGATTAAGACAAATCAATCAATGCCAATAGGTGGAGTTGGCAGCCAAAGTCAAAGTTCAGGTTTGATACAGTCAGAGATGTTGAGAGAGGAGAGTCAAGCTAATGGAAAAGGAAGAAGGTACCCAGACAGAAAGAGAAAGAAGCCAGATAGGGTAATTGAAAATATGTAGGAATGAAGAAGAAAAGAATCATTCTTTTCATTAATGCTTGTCAGGTGATGATAGTTTTGCCGAATACTTTTGGTGTTAAGGAAAAACATTTCTTTTTACATGTAACTTACTCTGGTGATATCGGTCATGTATTGTTTTGATTGTGATTACAGTAAAACAAGCGTACAGCCCAACCTGTTAAATTTTCAGGTATTGTTGATGTTGGTTTAGTCTTATTGTATTTTGGGAACTTACATACATGCATTTCACATTTTAATGGGTGAGTTGTTTTTTTAAATATGAAGGGAGTGTAGTATATTCCAAGAGCTGAGCATTTTGTTATATGGCCCTCTCTGCTGCCCTCTCTGTTGGGGAGGTGTAAATAAAGTTAGTTCAATTATAGCAGCCTGCTGTGAGTCCATATGTTAATCCTTTCTCAATGCAATACACAACAACCCACCTTGGTTGTGTAATGCTTAGCATCCTTATCTTACTAACATCCATCAATCTCAGTCTTGAAATTTTCAATCATAAGCTCTCCGTTCTGGGATCATCCCTGTAAATCATTTTTTTGCACCTTCCCATGTCACACATATGTTTTGCAGAACACATGGGGCAGAATTTTGCCCTTGGTGTGCGGGCTTGGCGGGGACAGGGGCACTTGGGAAGCAGATCGCCACCCGAGATCGGGCCCGGAAAGCAATTGAATGCTGCCTGTGCGGGCGGGAGGCAGGAGTGTGAGCCAGACGAGTGCAATTTTGGTGCATGGGCGCGAGTGCGCACTACGTAGTCTTCCTGAGGCAGAGATCTGCCTCAGGGAGATGAAGATATATGAAAAGAAAATTATAAAAATAAAATTGTAACGAAACATGTCCCCTCATGTGACTCTGAGAGAGGAAGTACTTGAAGAGTTGAAATCCTTGAAAGTTGATAAGTCACCAGGGCCAGATGGATTGTTTCCGAGGCTGCTGAAGGAAGTCAGGGAGGAGATAGCAGATGCTCTGAGGATGATTTTCCAATCTTCACTAGATATAGGGGAGGTACTGGAGGAGTGGAGAAATGCAAACATAGCTCCATTGTTTAAAAAGGGATCAAAGGAAATGCCAAACAATTATAGGCCAGTTAGTCTTACATCGGTGGTGAGCAGGTTAGTAGAATCAATCCTGAGAGATAGGATTAGCTGTCATGTGGAAAGGCATGGACTAGTCAGGGATGGTCAGCATGGATTTGTTAAAGGAAGGTCTTGCCTCACAAATTTGATTGAATTCTTTGAGGAATTGACGAGAAGGGTTGATGAGGGTAGTGCAGTGGATGTTGTGTACATGGATTTGAGCAAGGTATTTGACAAGGTAGATTGGTCAGGAAAGTAAAAGCCCATGGGATTCAGGGTAATGTGGCAAACTGGATAAAAAGTTGGCTTTGTACCAGGAAACAAAGGGTAATGGTCGATGGATGCCCTTACGAATGGAAAGCTGTCTCAAGTGGTGTTCTACAGGGCTCTGTGTTGGGACCCTTGTTGTTTGTGTTATATATTAACAATTTGGACGTGAACATGGGGGGCACGATTGGGAAATATGCAGGTGACACAAAGATTGGCCGAGTAGTGGATAGTGTAGAGGATAGCCATAATCTCCAAGATGATATGGATCGGTTGGTGGAGTGGGTGGTAAAGTGGCAGATGGATTTTAACATAGAGAAGTGTGAGGTCATACATTTAGGGAGGTCAAACAGTTACAGGGATTACACAATAAATGGGAATATACAAAGAGGGGTACATGAAGTGAGAGATCTTGGCGTACAAGTACACAAATCCCTGAAGGCAGCAGTTCAAGTAGACAAGATTGTAAAGAAGGCATATGTAATGCTTTCTTTCATTGGCAGAGGTATAGAATATAAAAATAAGGATGTAATATTGGAATTGTATAAAACACTGGTGAGGCCACAACTGGAGTATTATGTGCAGTTCTGGTCACCACATTACAGGAAGGATGTAATAGCTCTGGAGAGAGTGCAGAGGAGGTTTACAAGAATGTTGCTAGGGTTGGAAAAGTGTAGCTATGAGGAGAGATTGGATAGGTTGGGGTTACTTTCCTTAGAACAAAGAAGGCTTAGAGGTGACTTGATTGATGTGTACAAAATTATGAGGGGAATAGATAGTGGACAGGATAAAATTGTTTCCCTTGGTGGAGAATTCTAGAACCAGGGGACATAGATTCAAGATAAGTGGCAGAAGGTGTAGGGACATGAGGAAGAACTTCTTTACGCAGAGAGTTGTGGGTGTCTGGAATTCGCTGCCCAAGTTGGTGGTAGAGGCAGAAACTCTAAACTCTTTTAAAACGTACCTGGATCTGCACCTAAAGTGCTGTAAGCTGCAGGGCTTTGGGCTGAGTGCAGGAAGGTGGGATTAGAAAGGACACCTGGGCATGGACAAGATGGGCCAAATGGCCTCCTTCTGCGCTGTAGCTTTTCTATGGTTCTATGGTTCTAATTAACTTTAATGGCCTTATCAGGCCTTTTAATTGTCGGCGGGTGTGCTGCTGAGTCCGGCGTGTGCCTGCCGACCGAAATACTGCGTGCGTGCGCAATGATGCCGGGACCCACGCCCCACATCATCGCTCGTCATTTTACGCCCGGTCAGGTCGAGCGCATTCCAGCCCACTGAGCTAAAAATTTTACCCGTTGGCCTGATTTTCACACTTGGCATGCGCGCCAAGTGGACGTGCCCAGAAGCGGACGTATGACCCGCACCCGGGCGAGATCGCATTTCCAACGTGATTTCATGCTGGGTGGCAAATTAAGGGCCGCCCAGCGTGAGACGCATCTGCTCAATGGTCAAGGGGGGAGGGCGGGGGTGGGGGGGGTTGGTGGGCTGTGTGCAGGACCCTGTCAGCGTCAGGTCCAATAGCCACCTAGTGGGGGGATTTATAAGCAACAGGGGGGCAGCTCCCTCAAGGCTGCCAGGGGACACTTTTTGGCTTTGGAGTTGTTTGATGAAACATTTCTTTTGAGTTGCAACGGCATCTGCACCCACTGGACACACCAGGGCACTCGGACCCCCCCCCCACCACACCCCCACCCACCCAGGTTCTCAGATGAGGGCCTGGGAATCTCATGGAGGAGGTCAGTGTCCGGTGGGACACCCTCGTACCCAGGGATGGCAAGGGGAGGCCAGCACGGCTGACCAAGAAAGCATGGGCAGAGGTAGCAGCCCTGGTCAGTGGCCATGATGCTGTGTGGCGCACATGGGGTGCAGTGCCGTAAAAGGTTCAACGATCTGCTGCGCTTGGAAGGGTGAGTACCGAATTGGCACGGATCTGTGTGGGAAAACGTTAATGGCTGGCAATCCCCCCGTGGCACTCAGGGGTGTAAAGCCTGAGTGCCAAATGTCAGTGACATCAGCGCTGGCCAAGGCGGTGAGGCCTGTCCACTTGGTCTGATTGTGTGAGGGTTGAGGACCACGACTTGGATGTGCCCTGTGAGGTGTTCCTCAAGTCGGGTTGTCCAGGCTGCAATGGCGCTGCAGGTAGAGAGTGGGCTAATCAATGGTCCTCTGTCCTTTCAGGAGGAGAGAAGCCACAACAACATTGAGAGGCCACGGACAGGAGGAGGCCCCCCCCAAACCTGCTCATATTGATGAGGTACGAGATGGATGCCCTGGAGATGGAGTGCCAGTGCTCAGTCCGGTCCACCAGTCGTGGGGAGGCAGGGTCTCTGATGAAGGTAAGAGTGCAGTGCATGGATGTGACAGTGTTGGAGTGTGTAAACATTGATGTGTTGTCTCATCTGCAATGGAAACCTCAAACCTGGAGTTCTCCACCCCTCCATTATTTTCACATGGTCCATCTCTGACACTTCCCTTCCCTTCCTTGACTTCTCTGTCTCAATCTCTGGTGATAGACTGTCCACCAATATCCATTACAAACCTATCGACTTCCACAGCTACCTCGACTACAGCTCCTCACACCCCTCTTCCTTTAAGGACTCCATCCCATTCTCTCAGTTCCTTCGCCTCCGTCACATCTGTTCCGATGATGCTACCTTCAAAAACAGTTCCTCTGACATGTCCTCCTTCTTCCTTAACCGAGGTTTTCCACCCACGGTCATTGACAGGGCCCTCAACCGTGTCCGGCCCATCTCCCGCGCATCCGCCCTCACGCCTTCTCCTCCCTCCCAGAAACATGATAGGGTCCCCCTTGTCCTCACTTATCACCCCACCAGCCTCCGCATTCAAAGGATCATCCTCCGCCATTTCTGCCAACTCCAGCATGATGCCACCACCAAACACATCTTCCCTTCACCCCCCCCGGCGGCATTCTGTAGGGATCGTTCCCTCTGGGACACCCGGTCCACTCCTCCATCACCCCCTATTCCTCAACCCCCACCTATGGCACCTCCCCATGCCCACGCAAAAGATGCAACACCTGCCCCTTCACTTCCTCTCTCCTCACCGTCCAAGGGCCCAAACACTCCTTTCAAGTGAAGCAGCATTTCACTTGCATTTCCCCCAACTTAGTCTACTGCATTCGTTGCTCCCAATGCGGTCTCCTCTACATTGGAGAGACCAGACGTAAACTGGGCGACCGCTTTACAGAACACCTGCGGTTTGGCCGCAAGAATGACCCAAACCTCCCTGTCGCTTGCCATTTTAACACTCCACCCTGCTCTCTTGCCCACATGTCTGTCCTTGGCCTGCTGCATTGTTCCAGTGAAGCTCAACGCAAACTGGAGGAACAACACCTCATCTTCCAACTAGGCACTTTACAGCCTTCCGGACTGAATATTGAATTCAACAACTTTAGATCTTGAACTCCCTCCTCCATCCCCACCCCCTTTCTGTTTCTTCCCCCTTCCTTCTGTTTTTTCCAATAATTTATATAGATTTTTCTTTTCCCACCTATTTCCATCATTTTTAAATCTTTTATGCCCCACTAGTCTTTCCACCCCACCCCCAACTAGAGCTATACCTTGAGTGCCCTACCATCCATTCTTAATTAGCACATTCGTTTAGATAATATCACCACCTTCAACACCTCTGTGTTCTTTTGTTCTTTTGTCTGTGACATCGTTTGATTATCTGCTCCTATCACTGCTTGCTTGTCCCTACAACCACACCAACACCCCCCACCAACTTCTCTCCCCCACACCGCACCCCCCCCACCACCCCCCCCAACCTTAAACCAGCTTATATTTCACCCCTCTCCTTCGACTCACTCAGTTCTGCTGAAGGGTCATGAGGACTCGAAACGTCAACTCTTTTCTTCTCCGCCGATGCTGCCAGACCTGCTGAGTTTTTCCAGGTAATTCTGTTTTTGTTCTGGAGTCTCCATTGTTCATTGAAAGATGATGGCACCATGATGCAAGTCTCTATTGTCTCACCAGCCTGCCTAGCATGCACAGTGACATTATGATGACTAATACTAATGATATATCGTTTTTCTCCCCTAGAATTGCCATCCAGCCAGTGTTTGTAGGACCCCGATGAACCCCCCCCCCACCCCCCCTTGATGCCGGAGGACCAGTGGCCTCACATGCGCCTGCATCACACCCCCTCTCTGCAGCAGGCACCAGTGCAGATACCAACACCTCGGTGGGCACTAGATCATCGGCTACAATGTTGGTGCAATAGGGGTGAGGGCACGGCACAATCGTATGTGGGGCAGGCGGGGGCAGAGAGTGCCTGGGGCATGGGCAGTCCCAGGACTGCTGGAAAGCAGGGCCTTGCTGAGTCCGAGGCAGGCGATGCTCCTCTGGAGTCATCCATTAGGCTGTAGATGCTGGATGTCCAGCGGGAAGCGTGGGAGGATCTGGCGGAGATTCCCGAGGTTTTGTGTGCTATGGTCTCTGTCAAGGAGGAGTCCATGCGGAGCATGAGTATGGCGTTGACCCTCAGCACCAAACGCACTGCCTCCTGCAATGAGGGAGCAGTGACGCTATGGAGAGGCAGCTCCAGGAACAGAATCATGGGTCCCTGGGGTAGTGCTCGGATCTGCAGCCCTCACACAGGCACTGATCCGAGAAGGTCTCTGCCAGTGTGAGAGATGGATGAGGCACCTAGCATCTCTGTTAGGTGCCCGTCCATCAATGGCAAGCAGGGAGTTCCAGACCGACTTGACATTGGTGCTTGAGCTGCTTGAGGGCTCCTCTCAGGGCGCTCTGGATGACGGCAGCAGCTCCTCCGTCCCTCTGCCAGTGACCATGGCACCTGAAGCCGCTGTGATGACTGGGGAGTGCCCAGCAGTGGCACTGGCCGCTCCCTCCCAGGCAGCGCCAGCACAGGCTCCACTGGCCAGGGGACGAACGCCAAGGTCATCAAGGACAGCAGGATCAGCAGGCTGTCTCCAGTGCCGGTGCCAGCGAAGGGGGAGGACCTAGGAGCAGCACTCAGAAGTGTAAGTTTAAGGCACTGTGGGCACAAGAGGGACATTTCATGGGTGATCTTCTGTTCTCCAATTGTTTTGTTAATTATTTATTGGTGTGACCTTTGACACCTCGTATTGTTATGTTCATTTTCTGTCAGTGTCAACTTTATATAAATTTTGCTTTTGTGTTAATGGTCTGAGCATGCTTCACTTGTTCTGTAGGTGCAGGGTACGCCAGTTTGTCATGCTGGACAGGAGTGACTGTATATTTTATTGCACAGGCACTGAGTGGACCTTGGAATGGGTCACTTCAAACGTCCAGGATGGAGGTAGCACCCCTGGCGTGAGGTGAAAGCAGCGCCTGGGCAGCCTCACTGAAGGAGCGTTGAATCAAAGCCTCCCTGGTGTCCCTGCTTCCCTGATGGTTCCAGCAGTCTGCCTCCACATTCTCACCGTGCTCCTCACTGGGCCCCTCTTCTGACTGACCAATGGAGCCATCCTCTGTGGCCTGTGGAGCTGCCTTAAAATCCTCTTCCCCCATTGGGTCCCCCCTTGCCAGTACCAGATTGTGGAGAGCGCAGCATGCAACCACTATCAGTGATACCCGCTCTGGGGGGTATTGTAGTGCACCCCCTGTGTGGTCCAGACACCTGAATCTCATCTTCAGCTCACCTATGGTCCTCTCGTGGAGCCATGACTCCTATTATACCTCTGCTCTACCTCTGTCCTTGGGTGCTGGAGAGGCCTCATAAGCCACCTTTCAATTGATAGCCCTTGTCACCCAGCAGCCATCCATCCAGCTGGGCTGGAGCTATAAACAGCCTTGGCACCTGTGACAGTCAGAGAATGAATGCGTCATGGGAGCTGCCAGGGTACCTTGCACAGACTGCTAGAATCAGCATCCTGTGGTCACACACTATCTGCACGTTCACGGAGTGGAATCTCTTCCTGTTAATGAAGGCACCCGGCTGACCACATGTGTGCAGTCAATGGCACCCTGGATGCAGGGAAACCCAACCATCGCTGCAAAGCTTCTGGCAGGCCTCATCCCTCCAGAAATGAATAAATTTCACGACCCACCTGAACAGAGCTTCTGTCACCAGCAACTGTGGACAGCTGATTGGGAAACTCCACACAGATCCCCCACTGACCCCTGGAAAGAGCCGGAGGCATAGGGGTTGAGGACGACCTTACCTTCAGAGCCATTGGCATGGGGTGGTCACCCACACAGTTGGACATGATCTCTGGCCTGATCATCTGACAGATGGAGTTCACAGTCTCCCGGGAGAGGTAGAGCCTCCTTCAGCACTGCACCTCGGACATCTTGAGGTAGCTGCATCACTGCCTGTAAACGCTGGCAGCAGGATAGTGGCATCATCTGCTGCCCCTACAGCCTTAAACCCCCTGCTGGCCCTGCGCCCCCTTGTGCCTGTGCCTCTCCTCCATCAGGTCCCTCCCTTGGATGCTGCCTATGGACACCTGGCCTCCCCCCACTTCTGTCCCTCTCTTCCTCCTCAGAAGAGGAGGAGATCCCACCAGGGCAGTAGACAATCCCCATTAACCGAGGGACAGAAAGCTGTCTGGTGACTGGTAGGGTCCACACGGTATATATCCTCCAGGGGCCTTGGAAACACCAATGGACCCTGAAATAAAGGCTAGCAATGCAAAGATTGAAGCTCAAAACAGAGATAAAACTGTCAAGTTTCACCAAGCAGCCAGCAACAAACTATCTCCTGAACTCCTCACCACTCACAATGGCGATGCTCCAGACCCTTTTTATCCAGCCCTTGGATGACAATTAGTTAAAAACAAGCTGCCTTCCTGCCCATATTGCCCATGCAACAAGTGCGAAATCTCACGGGCAATGTAAAATTGAGTACAGCTGGCTTTTTAATGGCCTTAATTGGTCCTTTCATTGTCAGAGGGCGCGGCTCCAACTCCTGCGCCCGCCCCCCCCCCCGCCGATTTCAGTATTGCTTGCGTGAGTGATGTCGCTGGGACGCGTGCCTGATGTCATTTCGAGTAATTTCACGTGCGTTTGGGTCAGGTGCATGCCCCGACCTCAGAGCGTAAAATTCAGGCCACGACACCTACGGTGTCAAATGATCTTGAGAGTTCCCATCCCTGTGCTTCCCTTTGCCAATCATCCTTGGTACCTATTTGGCCCAGGAAAGGCTAGACCTGATCACCGGATGGCTAAACTGGATTGCCAAGAGTGGCATCGTCAGCACAGACGTAACTCTTGGTGACGTCCACGAGGAGAGAACTAGAGCTGGATGTAGCCAGCTTCCCGAGGGGATCCCTATTGAAATTGAAAAGCAAATGTTCATTATAATGCTTTTCACGTCCCTCAAGGAAGCCACATCAGCAGCACAGTGGCTTGCTAGTTTAATTGCAAGGACCCAGCTTTGGCAAGAGTCAAAAGCTGATGCATTTTTCTCCAAAGTCAGGTTGGGAACCAGATGACAGGTTTCTGCAAAAGAACATTGGCAGGCATTCATAGGTCTGTTGATTCCATTGCCCAACTTTGATATCCCCTTGTGAGTACAGATTTTGCTGTTTATTTCACTCAGATAAAATCCTCAATATTCACCTGTGGCAACAACACTTTCAATATAAAAGGTCAGAGTGAGGCATTGAACTGTTGGGCTCCTGCTCCTGATTTAACCAGTGATGCTGCTGCGCTGCACCAGGTACTTTGTGACTAAATTTCACATTGTAGTTGTGTTTCCAGCTATTGCTTTTGGCTGTGTTGTTGCATGGACAGTTAATGCTTTTGGACAAAAAGCAGGGATGTGGGATTAAGCATGACTTCTCTAAAAAGGAGTTACCACAAGTATGATGGACCGAATGGCCTCTTTCTGTGCTATAAGTTTCTATGATGCTTCTATCTCTTTGCCAGGATGCTGTTGCCTCTCAGATCAGCCAAAGCCAAATTTCTTGGCTTAGTGAGGTTACTTAGCTTACTTACAAAACTCATGGAGCTTTGTGGGCCAGGAGTTGCCAACAGCACTTGGGGAGGGTGGGGAGGTGTGATGGGGGGAGACTGGTAATCGAGAGGGGACACAGTTGAAAGGGGGGAAACTGGGAGGGAGGTGAATGGAAGGGGGTTGACTGGAGGAAATGCTAATTGAAGAGGCTAGATCGGGGATGGGGCAGGCGGGATTGGGAGGGGCGGTGAATGGGAAGGGATGAGCAGGAAGGGGGTGATTCTGATGGGGTGGTTGGAAGGGGGGGTTGATTGGGAGGGGGTGAGTGGATGATCGGGAAGGGGGTGATTGAGGGGGTGGTTATGAGGGGGGGTGATTAGGAATGGGTAAGCGAGAAGGGGGTGATGGGGAGGGGGTGATCGGGAAGGGGGTGATCAGGAAATGGTGATGGGGGGGTGGGGTGATTGGAATGTGGGTGAGCGGAAAGGGGGTGATTGGGAAGGGGTGATAGGAAGGGACTAGTTGCGAGGGGGTTGATTGGGAAGGGGCGATTATGAGGGGTTGAGCAGGAAGGGGTGATTAGGACGGGGTTGATTGGGAAAGGGTTGACTGGGAAGGGAGAGGTCGGGACGAGGTGAGCGGCAAGGGGTGATTGGGAAGGGGGTGATTGTGAGGGGGGTGATTGGGAAGGGGGTGATCGGGATGGGGTGATTGGGAAGGGGGTGATCGGGATTGGGATGGTCGGGAGGGGGTGATTGTGAGGGGGGTGATTGGGAGGGGGTGAGTGGGAATGGGTGATGGGGAGCGTTTGACTGGGAGGGGGTGATTGGAAGGAAGGTGATTGGGAAGCAGTGATCAGGAGAGGGCTGAGCGGGAGGAGGTAATTGTGAAGGGGAGTGATTGGGAGGGGGGTTGATCGGGAGGGGGCGATTGGAAGGGGGCCAGTTGGGAGGGGGTGAGCGGGAAGGGGTGATCAGGAATGGGGTGATTTTGAGTGGGTTGATTGGGAGGGAGATGATTGAGAAGGCGATGATTGGGAGGGGGCGATCAGGAGGGGGGTGAGCAGGAAGGAGGCAATCGGTGATGGGCAGGGGGGTGCTGATCAGGAGGAGATGAGGAGAGGGCGTGGTTGGGTGAAATTTCTGCTCAGATGTCCTTGCCTTTGTGGAGCGTCTAATGACCAATGAGAGAAGGTAGCTGGATACTTATGGTGTCCTGATAGGTGAAGAAGGCAGGAGAACCTTGAAGTGCCAAAATGTAAAATGGAACACTGCTGTATCGAGGGAGAGAAAATGTATTGCACAATGTCTCGAAGCAAATCTTTTCATTGCCTTTGGCATGATTGCATCTTAAAAATTGTGTGCAGAACAGCCCATCTGCTGTTGGTGACTTTTCCCTGTCTAATTGTTACACAGGAGTGCTCCATTCTGGCTTTCTACATACAGCTATTATAATCAAAACAGACAGATCAACTTGCTAATCAACCTTCCAATCTGCATCTTCCATTAATCAGGCTGTAACTCCTCCGATTCCTCACTGCTGGTGTTATTTACCATCTCTCCTGAGTAACTTATACATCCATTTTCAAAGCCGAATGAATAAGATATCCTAATCAGCTGCTGATCTTTAATGATAAATAAATTCCGATGAAGATTTTGGCAGAGTTTCAGTCGAGGCAGTCCCTGCCATCTCTCATTAGGAGCTGCTGTAAATCAACATTGCTCTTTTGAAACAAAAGTTCAGTAATAATAAAAATAATAAGTGGGAGCTGGGATCCTGCTTTACTTTTAGCAGTTGCTGGTTACCTTTCGCAGGGATTCCACTTAATGGGCGGCCGGAGGGTTTTGGGGCTGGAGAAAGTTCCAGAGATAGGGAGAGACAGAGTGATGGAGGAGGTTACAGGGTTGGGAGGGACAGAGTGATGGAGGAGGTTACAGGGATAGGGAGGGACAGGGTGTGGGGGAGGTTACAGGGATAGGGAGGGACAGGGTGATGGAGGAGGTTACAGGGATAGGGAGGGACAGGGTGTGGGGGAGGTTACAGGGATAGTGAGGGACAGGGTGATGGAGGAGGTTGCAGGGATAGGGAGAGACAGAGTGATGGAGGAGGTTACAGGGATAGGGAGGGACAGAGTGATGGAGGAGGTTACAGGGATAGGGAGGGACAGAGTGATGGAGGAGGTTACAGGGATAGGGAGGGACAGAATGGTGGAAGAGGTTACAGGGATAGGGAGGGACAGAGTGATGGAGGAGGTTACAGGGATAGGGAGGGATAGGTTGTGGGGGAGGTTACAGGGATTGGGAGGGACAGAGTGATGGAGGAGGTTACAGGGACAGGGAGGGACAGAGTGATGGAGGAGGTTACAGGGATAGGGAGGGACAGAGTGATGGAGGAGGTTGCAGGGATAGGGAGGGACAGGGTGATGGAGGAGGTTACAGGGATAGGGAGGGATAGGTTGTGGGGGAGGTTACAGGGATAGGGAGGGACAGAGTGATGGAGGAGGTTACAGGGATAGGGAGGGATAGGTTGTGGGGGAGGTTACAGGGATTGGGAGGGACAGAGTGATGGAGGAGGTTACAGGGATAGGGAGGGACAGAGTGATGGAGGAGGTTACAGGGATAGGGAGGGTGATGGAGGAGGTTACAGGGATAGGGAGTGTAGTAACTGTTGCTTAAAGGGATGTAATGACTGTTGTTACAAACCCAGCTGAAGCTACCCCTGGACGAGCCTGATCCCAGAGTGGAACTCGGTTTGATAGACCCTAACTTTTATTTATTTCTTTAGATACGTGCAGAATAGCTACTGAACAGAGTCACAGGAGTCAGATAATGAACTTTTAACAAAAGAATAAAATATTTATTCAACAAGAAAAGATGAATTATATTACAATACTCCTTCATCCACAATTATACCTTTACAGAGATATACAGATTTGTACAGATAGCACAAGTTACAAAACCTATCTTATACTCTAATGTCTACAATAAGTACACAGTCCATATAAATCTATGGCACCCTGTGGTCAGACACACCACACTCTGAATCAAGTGACAGATGCCACCTCAACCAGATCCTATGGATCTCTCCTAAACTCCTCCCAAATGCTTACCACACTGTGACCCAACCAGTCTCACTGAATTCTGTCTTTCACATGAGGGATTCCAATCTCCACTCTCCAAGATCTCGCCTTGGAACCTTCTTCCAAAATGACGCTTTCTCTCAGACACCTTCCGTAAGGGCTCACCTGCAGGTTTCAAACTCTCCTCCTGATGTTCCTCTTCCCTGGGTCACCACTTTCATTCAAACTGTCTTCCACGCACTCTCTCTCACCGACCCAGCAGTAAACTGTACCACTGCCCATAGCAAAGAGTTACAGACCTTTAGTAGTCTCTTTGGATCTTTTTGCCTCTTTCAAGCTGTCCCTGTCCTTCCTTTGACTAGAAGGACTTCTTTGGACTTTCTCCTCTTCCACTTCCCGTGATTTTTGGGGTTTTTTTTTAGCTTGGGACTGGCTATCTGTCCCCTTTCTAGGTTGCTTCAGCTTCACAGCTGCCTTCAGACCAACTGCACTCAAACAGTTTCCAAAACAAACCACTGTTTTTCTTTTTCTATGTATGTCTGTGGGAAGGACCTGCCTCTCTGGGCCCCTGTTGCTATGCAATGGCCCAATTCTTCAACCCTTGTTTGTTTAACTTAGCTTATTGTCATAAAAAAAATCTCTTTAGAAATGCAAGCACCATTTTAAAATGAAACTAAAACTCAATCTGACCTTTCTTAACGCACGGACACAGAGATACAAATCAAACGTAAACTTTAAAACTAAAACTCATTCCTAACACCTAGAAATACCAATATAACTTACTTAAACTATCTGTATTTCCTAATGCTGTGGCTTTAAGACTTATTGTGTTATAAAATATCACGTGACAGTGCGAACGAATCAGCTTTAAGTGTTGGGAACCTTAGAGTGTGAGTTCTTCTTCTAGTTGTGGAGCTTGATGGAAGCATGTAACTGTTGCTGCAGCCTGTAAATAAAATTCAATGTTTCCATTGAGAAACCTATCTGGAAAATCAAGTCCATAACAAGCTGGCGACGAGGATAAATCAGGTCCAGCATTGTCCCTCACCCAGCGACTGTGAGTATCTTGTTTAAACAGAAGAAAAAGAAGATATATTTGCCAGATATGCCACATTTTGGCAGGATTGACCCCTTCGAACCATTCACAGAAGATTGGTGCCAATATGTAGAACGCCTCAGATTCTATTTCCAGACAAATGAAATAACGGGGGAGGAAAAGAAGAGAGCAATTCTCCTAAGCATTTGTGGGAGTAAACCTTATAATTTAATCCAAAGTTTGATGGCCCCGAGTGCCCCTGATTCGAAGCCCTTCGGTGAATTGGTAGACCTCGTTAAAGGACACTTTCAACCCAAATGCTCAGTTACCATGCAGAGGTTCAGGTTTAATTTGACGGTTAGAACTCCAGGGGAGACCATTGCTACATATGTGGTTAAGTTGAAACAATTGACTGAACACTGTGATTTCGGGGAGACCCTAAGTGATATGATCAGGGATCGTTTGATCGGCGGTGGGCAAGATAATGCCATTTAACGAAGACTATTAGCTGAAGTAAACTTTGATTTTTAAAAAAAGGAAAGAGCGCTAGCGATGGAAAGCACTGAACGGGACACACAGGCTATACAAGGTGCACAAAATGGCACCAATCTCCAGTTGGGGCAGGAAAGGACAGCTGGGTGTGGGGCAAAAAGTCAGGACTTGGCTACGAAGTGGGAGACAGTCCCCGATTCCCGAAAATTTAAAATAAATACAGAAAACAGCTCAGCAGCAAATTTGAAAATGAATTGTTACCGATGTGGAAGCAATTGTACTCCTTAAGCTTGCCGTTTTAAAGAGGCGGAGTGCTATTTTTACCATAACAGAGGGCACATACTGAAATATTGAAAAGCAAGATTGAGACACGATCCCAGGCAGCAAACTAAGTTAATCAAAGTACCCAATGGCCAGAACGTTTCACTCGTTGACAGGCGCGTGCCCGACCTGAACGAGAGTAAAATGAGGCCTGATGATGTCGGGTGAGCGTCCCAACGTCGTTGTGAACTCACTACATATTTCAGTCAGCGGGCTGCATGGGATTCAGCAGCACACTTGCCTATTAAGACCATTAAAGTCCCAATTAAATTAAATTTTTCACCGCCTATCCAACCTTACGATTGGCGGGTAGGTCAAAAGGCCAAGCGGCCTTTAGATTTTTTAGGAAACCTCATCCACGGGCGGGATGAGGTTTCCAACAGCTATTAAAAATTAAATAAAAATTTGAACATTTCATTAATAACATGTTCCCTACTCATGTGACAGAGTCAGGTGAGGGGAGATTTTTTTTTAACAATTTAAAATTCTTTAATTTTAATGTTTTAAACCCTTCATCTCCTTGAGGCAGCTCTGTGCCTGAGGGAGCTTTTCCTGTGTGAACCTGTGTGAATGTGCGATATTCTCCGCTCGCTCTCCTCTCCCCACCCCACCCATACAGGCAGCGCCGAGCACTGCAGCGGGCGTTAGTTGGCCTGCCAGTGTGAAATCGCAGTCGGGGTCCTGATCGTGTCGGCTTCCTGTCCCCACCAGGCCCACCCGACGAGGGCAAAATCCTGGCCAATGTGGAAGAACCAGAAACCACCAATTCTGATATTTACTCCCTATTTAATGTAAACATAGGGGGGACTGAGCCAATCACTGTTACTCTGCAGGTAAATGGACAACCTTTAATGATGGAAGTGGTCACTGGTACCTCTGTAGTAGGAGAGCACACCTTCAAATATTTAAACAAGGGCACTCAATAATTGGATTTGGGGCAGACTTCAGCGAAATTGAAAACTTATACCGGTGAAGCTATCCAAGTGGAGGGTATTCCCACTGTACCTGTTTATTATAACCACCAAACAGCACAACTCCCAGTGATGGTGGTAGAAGGCGAAGGACCAAGTCCTCTAGGTCATGATTGGTTGAAAGAAATTAAACTAAATTGGTCTGAAATTTTCCAGCTACGAGTAGGGGACTGCCAAAACTGAAGAAGAAATATGATAAGATTTTTTGAGACAAACTGGGGAGGATCCCTACAGGCTATGATCTACATTGACTCAGAAACAACTCCTCGTTTCTTTAAAGCAAGGCCGGTGCTCTGAGGGAGAAGGTTGACACTGAATCAAACCGTTTAGAGAGGCTGGAGTTCATACAGCCGGTTCACTTCTCAGAATGGGCAGCGCCTATAGTCCCGGTCTTAAAACTGGATCAGACCATCCGGATCTGTGGGGACTATAAGCTCATAGTGAACATGTACCCTATCCCCAAGATTGAGGATCTCTTTGATAAGCTCATAGTGAACATGTACCCTATCCCCAAGATTGAGGATCTCTTTGATAAGCTCATAGTGAACATGTACCCTATCCCCAAGATTGAGGATCTCTTTGATAAGCTCATAGTGAACATGTACCCTATCCCCAAGATTGAGGATCTCTTTGATAAGCTCATAGTGAACATGTACCCTATCCCCAAGATTGAGGATCTCTTTGATAAGCTCATAGTGAACATGTACCCTATCCCCAAGATTGAGGAACTCTTTGATAAGCTCATAGTGAACACGTACCCTATCCCCAAGATTGAGGATCTCTTTGATAAGCTCATAGTGAACATGTACCCTATCCCCAAGATTGAGGATCTCTTTGCTAAATTAGCAGGAGAAACTCCAAGGCGGTGCTAGCTCAGTGAATCTAGCTGTCTAGGAAAGAGCTGAAGAATCATCTGAATGAAGCTAAAGAGGGCTTGAAAGGAAAAGTCAAGGAAATCGACAAGCATTGTCGCGAGCGAGAATTTACTGTTGGTGAAGCAGCATCTGTACAAAACTTTGGTGTTGGATCGAGCTGGTTATCTGCTGTAATAGTTTCTATGACCAGAGCCTTGTCATACCACACAGAAGTGGGGAGCCGTATCACCTGAAAACATGAGGATCATTTGAGAAGAAGGGAGATACCCCAACAAAATGATGTTCCACCTGTAACCACTGTAGAACCCATGGTCCCCTGTTGAAATTGTTCATCCAAGGATAGACATACCAGGTGCCTCTGTTGGGGTAGGTAACACTGAACTGCCTGTGTCAAAAGAGGTCCCTGATGTTGCTGCACTTCCAGTTAATGTGGCTCCTGTAAGAGATTCGAAAGTCGTGATGCTACAACGTTCCACCCAGATCAGGAAACCACCTGAGAGGCTGAATTTATAATTCTATAACCCGAGTATATATTTGTAATGCCATGATGTTCTTGTAAATACAAACTGGAGAAAAAAATTTAAAGGGGGAGGAATGTAGTAATTGTAACTTTAAGGAATGTAGTGACTGTAACTTTAAGACTTATTGTGTTGTATAGCGATACATGAAAGTGTGAATGAATCAGCTGTAAGCATGGGTAACCTTAGAGTGGGAATCCTTCTCCAAGTTGTGGAGCTTGATGGAAGCATGTAACTGCTGCTGCAGCCTGTAAATAAAGCTTGATGTTTCGAATGAGAAACCTGTCTAGAAAATCAAGTCCAAAACAGGGAGAAGCTGGATGATGGAGGAGGTTACAGGGGTTGGGAGGGACAGGGTGATGGAGGAGGTTAGGGAGAGACAGGGTGATGCAGGATTCAAAAAGAAGAATGAGAATTTTGCAACCGAAGCATTGCTTAACTGTGTGGCAACATATTTCGGTGAGCACAGGGGTGATGGGTAAAAGGAACCTGATGTGCAGGGCATGGGCAACAGAGTTTAGATTTAATAAGCCCCGAGCCCATTGCCTTGTATACCTCTACTCGCCACTATGCCACAGGGAACTTGTCACTTCTAACTTTTTATTCACCTTGATTTGTCTTTGAAGCTTTCCCTTTAAGCAATGTTTAGGGATCATAAATATAAGATAGTCACTAAGAAATCTAATACAGAATTCAGGAGAAATCTCTTTACCCAGAGAGCGGTGAGATATGGAACCCACTACCACAAAGACTGAGTCGAGTGACATGGATGCATTTAAGGGGAAGCTGGATCTACAAGTGAAGGACAATGGAATAGAAGGATACGCTGCTTGGGTGAGATGAAGAGGGGTGGAAGGAGGCCCATGTGGAACATAAATACTAGCCTGGGCTAGATGGGATGAATGGCCTGTTTTGTGCTGTGCATTCCATGTAATTCTATGTAAATAGGGCGATAGACCCTTTGTCATTGGAAGGGAGGATCATCAGACGACACATATTTGTCAGCAGAATGCACAAAAGTCAAAATCAATCCCATAGTTACATCCACTTTTTAATTGGTGGCTGTGGATTATTCCTTGAGTGGGCTGCTGTCCCTGGTTGGGTTACAAACATCTGAAGTGAGTCTTTATTTCATCTCTTCCATTAATCTTTCAAATGGAAGATTCTTTATATCAGCTGAGGAATGAATCTCCAGCTGAAAGAATAAGGCTACTTATTTGCATCTGAAGCCAGTCTCTGATTGTGTGGTTAGCATTAATTTACATCTCCAAACCTAATATGTCAAGTAGTTAAGGGATTAATTTGGGCTGGCTTTAATCTGTCACTATCTGCCCAAGTATTTCTGGGCATGCTTATTTTGTTAATTTATGTGGGGGTGGGGGGGGGGGTGTGTGGAAATTGGTCTTTTCCAGGAGCATGAGGTGGGGTCGCAATGAATCAGTTGTCCGATATTACACCCCGAACAACGCTCCTGTTCACTGACTTCAATGGCACATCAAAAGGAGCAGAAACAATTTGGGCACCTGGCGATTTTCAAAATGGCCGCATCTGCATCACCAGGTGTTTGTGGGACAGTGAAGAGAAGGACCCCATTCTGCCCTCCTGTCCTGTTAACATCCAGCGAGGGTGAGAGAAAAACAACACCCCCACCCCACCCCCCCCATCCAAACAGGTTACACTCCTTATAGCATCTTTCACAAGCTCAGGATGTTCCAAAGTACTTTACAGCTCATTTAAGCGTTTTCAAAGAGGAAACACAGCAGCCAATTTGCACACAGCAAGATCTCACAAAAAAGGCAATGCGACAATTCACCTCATTCCACCCGACCTAACCAACCCCACCCCAATCAACCCAACTATTATTTCGGCTTTGCGTGGCCGAATATCTCAATGGAAGAAATTGATGTTCAGGGTGAAGACTATTTTGGCCCCCACACTTCAATCGGAGCTTATTCTGACTTTAGTCTGAGGGGCTAGAAGGGAGAAAAATTAACATCTGTATTGGAAGTGCTGCACAGAAGGTATCACCAGGGAAACACCATTTACAGAGGAAAGGTTTAGAGGTGAGAGTCATTAAAGCAGCATTACTAAATGGATGTGTCAGCTGTGGCTTGCTGGGTCACGTTCTGACACCTGAGACAGAAGATTGTGGGTTCAAATCCCACTCTGGAACACTTGAGCGCATAACCTGGGTTGACACTCCTGGTGCAATACCGAGTGGGTGCTGCACTGTTGGAGGTGCCATCTTTTGGATGAGGCTCCTTTTGTGCCCTTTCACGTGGCTGAAAATGATTGCAAGGCCACTACAGGTTTTTGGAAAAAAACAGCGGGGGAACTTTCCCCAATGTCCTGGCCAATATTTAACCCTGAACAAATACCTTAAGTACAGATGTTATTGTCACATTGCAGAGCTTGGCTGCTGTGTTACCTGCATTACAGCCGCGTCTACATTTCAAAAATGCTTAAACTGCTTGGAAAACACTGTGGGACACCCTGACCTTGTGAAAGGTGCTATAGAAATGCAATTATTTTTCTTTGTACATTGCCTTTTCCGTTGGGATGTGAGCAGTCAGTCTCTGATCGGTATTAAGCATTCGGCACATGACAATCTCCTAAATATGGTGAGGTAGAATTGGTGAAGGTACACCTTGATGGTCCAGGCTCTTAGGACAGCTGAATGACCTCTGGTTTCATACACAAATCTGCTGCAGTCAATCAATCATGATTAATGGGTCAATAGCACAGATTTATATGATATTAAAACATAGAATTATGAAGGTGATGACCATGAAAAGCTAATGAGAAGCACAAATCATCCAGAAAGCCATTTCCCGTCTGGGAGAGGGAGTTAATTTGTGTCATTGTACCCATGCTATCAATAGCTTGAAAGAGGACCTAGATAGCAAATTATTAAAAGGGTACACTGTTAAAGCTGCAGTGCACAATAACTGCCTTGTCATTAAGTTTGCTCATGGGATTGTTGTGATAAATTTGCCAGGTTAATACAACAGGGCAAAGAGAGACTTGCACTAATGTAACGCCTTTTATGGTCCCAGGGTGTCTTTAAGTGCTTTATATGATCTGTGAAGTGTTATCGCTGAAGAGATCCATTTAAATAGGGTGTGATTTGTCGATTCAGTTCTACACTTCCCTGATGAGTTTTTTGTCATTTGCAATGTGCTAATCAGGAACATGGAGTGAGAATCATTAGACTAAATCTTTGACCCAGGGATTCATATTTTCAGTCTTGAACTCGTAAGTGATAAAAACCATTTTGAAAAAGGTGGGACCTCACCTGTGTAGCCCAACTCCACTCCACCATTGCCCTAGATCCGAAGCAAATGAAGTTCAACAGAGATAAATGTGAGGTAATACATTTGATGTGGAGAATAGGGAGATCAGTTGTTACTTGGAAGGTTCAAGAGGGAGAGGAACAAAGGGAACTTGAATTGAAAAAACCACCAATCGCTAAATGTTGCACCACAAGTTAACATGTTAATAACCAAGAACAAAGATTTATTTCTAGAGGGATAGACTTGAAAAGCAGGAAAACTATTCTAAACCTATACAAAAATAGAATTACCTGGAAAAACTCAGCAGGCCTGGCAGCATCGGTGGGGAAGAAGAGGGTTGATGTTTCGAGTCCTCATGACCCTTCAAAAGAACTGATTGAATCTTAGGAAAGGGGTGAAATATAAGCTGGTTTAAGGTGGGGGAGGTGGGTGGTGTGGAGTTGGGTGGGAGGAGAGAAGTGGAGGAGGGTGGTGTGGTTGTAGGGACAAGCAAGCAGTGATAGGAGCAGATAATCAAAAGATATCACAGACAAAAGAACAAAAGAACACAGAGGCGTTGATGGTGGTGATATTATCTAAACGAATGTGCTAATTAAGAATGGATGGTAGGGCGCTCAAGGTATAGCTCTAGTGGGGGTGGGGTGGAAAGACTAGCAGGGCACAAAAGATTTTAAAATAATGGAAATAGGTGGGAAAAGAAAAATCTATATAAATTATTGGAAAAAACAAAAGGAAGGGGGAAGAAACAGAAAGGGGGTGGGGATGGAGGAGGGAGCTCAAGACCTAAAGTTGTTGAATTCAATATTCAGTCCGGAAGGCTGTAAAGTGCCTAGTCGGAAGATGAGGTGTTGTTCCTCCAGTTTGCGTTGGGCTTCACTGGAACAATGCAGCAAGCCAAGGACAGACATGTGGGCAAGAGAGCAGGGTGGAGTGTTAAAATGGCAAGCGACAGGGAGGTTTGGGTCATTCTTGTGGACAGACCGCAGGTGTTCTGCAAAGCGGTCGCCCAGTTTAGGTTTGGTCTCTCCAATGTAGAGGAGACCACATTGGGAGCAATGAATGCAGTAGACTAAGTTGGGGGAAATGCAAGTGAAATGCTGCTTCACTTGAAAGGAGTGTTTGGGCCCTTGGACGGTGAGGAGAGAGGAAGTGAAGGGGCAGGTGTTACATCTTTTGTGTGGGCATGGGGTGGTGCCATAGGAGGGGGTTGAGGAGCAGGGGGAGATGGAGGAGTGGACCAGGGTGTCCCGGAGGGAATGATCCCTACGGAATGCCGATAAGGGGGGTGAAGGGAAGATGTGTTTGGTGGTGGCATCATGCTGGAGTTGGCGGAAATGGCGGAGGATGATCCTTTGAATGCGGAGGCTGGTGGGGTGATAAGTGAGGACAAGGGGGACCCTATCATGTTTCTGGGAGGGAGGAGAAGGCGTGAGGGCGGATGCGCGGGAGATGGGTCGGACACGGTTGAGGGCCCTGTCAACTACCGTGGGTGGAAAACCTCGGTTAAAGAAGAAAGAGGACATGTCAGAGGAACTGTTTTTGAAGGTAGCATCATCAGAACAGATGCGACGGAGGCGAAGGAACTGAGAGAATGGGATGGAGTACTTACAGGAAGCGGGGTGTGAGGAGCTGTAGTCGAGATAGCTGTGGGAGTCGGTGGGTTTTTTATGGATATTGGTGGACAGTCTACAACCAGAAATTGAAGCAGAGAGGTCAAGGAAGGGAAGGTAATGTCAGAGATGGACCACGTGAAAATGATGGAGGGGTGGAGATTGGAAGCAAAATTAATAAATTTTTCCAAGTCCTGACGAGAGCATGAAGCAGCACCGAAGTAATCATCGATGTACCGGAGAAAGAGTTGTGGAAGGGGGCCGGAGTAGGACTGGAACAAGGAATGTTCCACATACCCCATAAAGAGACAGGCATTGCTGGGGCCCATGCGGGTACCCATAGCCACACCTTTTATTTGGAGGAAGTGAGAGGAGTTGAAGGAGAAATTGTTCAGTGTGAGAACAAGTTCAGCCAGACGGAGGAGAGTAATGGTGGATGGGGATTGTTCGGGCCTCTGTTCGAGGAAGAAGCTAAGGGCCCTCAGACCATCCTGTTGGGGGATGGAGGTGTAGAGGGATTGGACGTCCATGGTGAAGAGGAAGCGGTAGGGGCCAGGGAACTGGAAATTGTTGATGTGACGTAAGGTGTCAGAGGAATCACGGATGTAGGTGGGAAGGGACTGGACAAGTGGAGAGAGAAGGGAGTCAAGATAAAGAGAAATGAGTTCTGTGGGGCAGGAGCATGGACGTCCAATCCCTCTACAACTCCATCCCCCACCAGGATGGTCTGAGGGCCCTTAGCTTCTTCCTCGAACAGAGGCCCGAACAATCCCCATCCACCACTACTCTCCTCCGTCTGGCTGAACTTGTTCTCACACTGAACAATTTCTCCTTCAACTCCTCTCACTTCCTCCAAATAAAAGGTGTGGCTATGGGTACCCTCATGGGCCCCAGCTATGCCTGTCTCTTTATGGGGTATGTGGAACATTCCTTGTTCCAGTCCTACTCCGGCCCCCTTCCACAACTCTTTCTCCGGTACATCAATGATTACTTCGGTGCTGCTTCATGCTCTCGTCGGGACCTGGAAAATTTTATTAATTTTGCCTCCAATCTCCACCCCTCCATTATTTTCACGTGGTCCATCTCTGACACTTCCCTTCCCTTCCTTGACCTCTCAGTCTCAATCTCTGGTGATAGACTGTCCACCAATATCCATTACAAACCTACCGACTCCCACAGCCACCTCGACTACAGCTCCTTACACCCTGCTTCCTGTAAGGCCTCCATCCCATTCTCTCAGTTCCTTCGCTTCTGTTGCATCTGTTCCGATGATGCCACCTTCAAAAACAGTTCCTCTGACATGTCCTCCTTCTTCCTTAACCGAGGTTTTCCACCCACGGTTGTTGACAGGGCCCTCAACTGTGTCCGGCCCATCTCCCGCGCATCCGCCCTCAAGCCTTCTCCTCCCTCCCAGAAACATGATAGGGTCCCCCTTGTCCTCACTTATCACCCCACCAGCCTCCGCATTCAAAGGATCATCCTCCGCCATTTCCGCCAACTCCAGCATGAGGCTACCACCAAACACATCTTCCCTTCACCCCCCCTATCGGCATTTCGTAGGGATCGCTCCCTCCGGGACACCCTGGTCCACTCCTCCATCATCCCCTACTCCTCAACCCCCTCCTATGGCACCACCCCATGCCCACGCAAAAGATGTAACACCTGCCCCTTCACTTCCTCTCTCCTCACCGTCCAAGGGCCCAAACATTCCTTTCAAGTGAAGCAGCATTTCACTTGCATTTCCCCCAACTTAGTCTACTGCATTCGTTGCTCCCAATGTGGTCTCCTCTACATTGGAGAGACCAAACGTAAACTGGGCGACCGCTTTGCAGAACACCTGCGGTCTGTCCGCAAGAATGACCCAGACCTCCCTGTCGCTTGCCATTTTAACACTCCACCCTGCTCTCTTGCCCACATGTCTGTCCTTGGCTTGCTGCATTGTTCCAGTGAAGCTCAACGCAAACTGGAGGAACAACACCTCATCTTCCGACTAGGCACTTTACAGCCTTCCGGACTGAATATTGAATTCAACAACTTTCGGTCTTGAACTCCCTCCCCCATCCCCACCCCCTCTCTGTTTCTTCCTCCTTCCTTTTGTTTTTCCCAATAAATTATATAGATTTTTCTTTTCCCACCTATTTCCATTATTTTTAAATATTTTAAAATCTTTTATGCTCCTCCCACCCCCACTAGAGCTATACCTTGAGTGCCCTACCATCCATTCTAAATTAGCACATTCGTTTAGATAATATCACCAACACCTATGTGTTCTTTTGTTCTGTTGTCTGTGACATCTTTTGAAGATCTGCTTCTATCACTGCTTGTTTGTCCCTACAACCACACCAACACCCTCCACTTCTCGCCCCGACCCAAACCACTCCGCCACCACACCCACCCCCCCCCACCCCCTCCCCCCCCCCCCCCCCCCCCCCACACACACACACACACACACATACACACACACCTTAAACCAGCTTATATCTCACCCCTTCCTTGGATTCACCTAGATCTGTCGAAGGGTCATGAGGACTCGAAACGTCAACTCTTTTCTTCTCCGCCGATGCTGCCAGACCTGCTGAGTTTTTCCAGGTAATTCTGTTTTTGTTTTGAATTTCCAGCATCCGCAGTTTTTTTGTTTTTATCAATCACTAAATGTTGCACCACAAGTTAACATGTTAATAATCAAGAACAAAGATTTATTTCTAGAGGGATAGACTTGAAAAGCAGGAAAGCTATTCTAAACCTGTATTGAGCCTTGGTTATGCCACACTCAGAATAATGTGTGCAGTTTTTAAAATCCATTCATGGGATGTGGGCTTCGCTGGCTGGGCCAGCATTTATTGCCCATCCCTAAATGCCCTTGAGAAGGTGGCAGTGAGCCGCCTCCTTGAACCACTGCAGCCCATGTGGTGTAGGTACACCCACAGCGCTGTTAGGGAGGGAGTTCCAGGATTTTGACCCAGCGACAGTGAAGTAACGGCGATATATTTCCAAGTCAGAATGCTGAGTGGCTTGGAGGGGAACTTCCAGGTGGTGTTCCCATTGCATCTGCTGCCCTTGTCCTTCTAGATGGTAGCGGTCATGGGTTTGGAAGGTGCTGCCTAAGGTGCTTTGGTGATTTTCTGCAGTGCATCTTGTAGATGGTACACACACTGATGCTACTATGCATCAGTGATGGAGGGAGTGAATGCTTGTGGATGTGCTGCCAATCAAGCAGGGCTGCTTTGTCCTGAATGGTGTCAAACTTCTTGAGCGTTGTGCGAGCTGCACTCATCCAGGCAAGTGGGGAGTATTCCATCACACTCCTGACTTGTGCCTTTTAGATGCTAGACAGGTTCTGGGGAGTCAGGAGGTGAGTTACTTGCTGCAAGATTCCTAGCCTCTGACCTGCTCTTGCAGCCACAGTATTTATATGGCAAGTCCAGTTCAGTTTCTGGTCAATGGTAACCCCCAGGATGTTCATAGTGGGGGATTCAGTGATGGTAATGCCATTGAACATCAAGGGGCGATGATTGGATTGTCTCTCATTGGAGATGGTCATTGCCTGACACTTGTGTGGCGTGAATGTTACTTGCTACTTGACAGCCCAAGCCTGGATATTGTCCAGGTCTTGTTGCATTTGGACATGGACTGCTTCAGTATCTGAGGAGGCATGAATGGTGCTGAACATTGTGCAATCATCAGTGAACGTCCTCACTTCTGACCTTATGATGGGAGGAAGGTCATTGATGAAGCAGCTGAAGATGGTTGGGCCGAGGACACTACCCTGAGGAACTCCTGCAGTGATGTCCTGGAGCTGAGATGACTGACCTCCAACAACCACAACCATCTTCCTTTGTGCTAGGTATGACTCCAACCAGCGGAGAGTTTTCCCCCCGATTCCCATTGACTCCGGTTTTGCTAGGGCTCCTTGATGCCACACTCGGTCAAATGCTGCCTTGATATCAAGGGCAGACACTCTCACTTCACATCTGGGGCAAGATCTACTGGTCGGCGAGCGGGGGTGGGTCATCCCGCATCATTTCCATTTTCAGGTCAGCGGGGGTGCAGCTGAGTCAGCTGTGCACCCGCCGACCTGTCAATGGCCTTTTGAGGCCATTGAAAAAGCTATTAACATCATTAATGGACCCAACCGTCTAACGTTAAGGTTGCTGGACAGACCAGGAGCCCTGGCGGGAATTAGAAACTCTCATCCAAGGCGGGATGAGGTCTCATGAGGGTTTTTAAATATTTAACAAAGGTTTCAATAAAAGTTATGGACATGTCCCAATGCATGTGACATTGTCACATGTGAGGACATGCCAGGGAAATCGTGATATCATTTGTTTTACAATTTTAAGCTTGGAGTTGATTTCCCTGAGGCAGCACTTAGCCTCAGGGAAATCATTGCGCACTTTTGCGGCATTTTGAGAATCCCCCCCCCAACCCCCGCCCACACAGAGAGCGCATAGCATTTCCTGGAGGACATTACGCTGGGCGGGCCTTAATTGGCCCGCCCACGTAAAATGGCGGGGCATCACCGATTGGGGGCACCGATCTGAGGTGCGCCTGCCCACGCCTGCTCCTGCATTTCCCCCCCTGGAGTTTAGCTCTTTAGTCCATGTTTGAACCAAGGCTGTAATGAGGTCAGGAGCTGAGTGTCCCTGGCGGAACCCAATCAGAGCGTCAGTGAACAGGTTATTGCTAAGCAAGTGTGACTTGATAGCACTGTTGATGACCCCTTCCATCCCTTTACTGATGATGGAGAGTTGGCTGATGGGGCTGTTATGACATAGCAGATGATGTGTGCCAGGTGTACCAAATCCTCATGGGAAACTTGGTCCCACTATCACAACTGTTTTGCAATTTGTATTTATTATGAGGAGATGTGTCCACTGGTTTCAGAAGTAACGAGTCCACTAATATCTTTACAGATTTTGAAAAGTAAATTAAAATATTTATTAACAAAATAAAAGATTTCAAGCACATACCTAAGACTACAATTGCTTAATACTATAAAAACTCCTAAAATTCCTAATTAACCTGGCTCCCAGTTACACACCCCCTTTAAGATAACAGTCCAAAATAGATTTTAATTAAAACACAAACAGCAAGTTAACACAGTATCCACTTGACAGTGGAATTACAAATGGCTTTCTCCAACTTCAGTTACTGGACACAATAGGCTTATGCACAAATGGCTGGAGGCTTCTTTAAGGCTGTTTCACACACTCCTGTTAGATCTTACATGGCCATCCAACATAGCCTTTCATTCTCCTTTATATATGTTTCTTTCCTTAATATGTAAATTCCATTGTTCCATTTGTCTTTGGAACTGTAGCTTTCCCATAATATAAAAACTTTCATGTTGCCAATATTATCAGTAACTTTTAGGAAAAATAAACACACTGTTTAGCCTTGCTTATCTGGCTAGCTGTAAACAGATTAACATCCCTTTGAAATCCAAGCAATCCCTTCACTTATCTAAAAATGCAAATTCCCTTCACACCTTACATGCTAAGACAGCATCCATAATTACTCATTAGCATTTCAAGTACATTTCTAACCCCACCTTCTTTTGATAATTTCAATCCAGTAGTCTACCAGACTCCAAATGTAATTAACTCACACAGACAGAACCATCTACACCCACACCCATAAACCTACTTCACAACAAACAAGAAACGTATTATGAAAATTACTATACTTTCATAACAGGGTGGTAATTGGCTGGGTTGGATTTGTCCTGCTTTTTGTGTACAGGACATACCTGGGCAATTTTCCACATAGCCGGGTAGATGCCAGTGTTGTAGCTGTACTGGAACAGTAGGGGCGAGGCACGTTCTGGAGCACAAGTCTTCAGTTCTATTGCTGAAATATTGTCAGGCCCCATAGCCTTAGCAGTATCCAGTGCCTTCAGCAGTTTCTTGAAATCATGTGGAGTGAATCGAATTGGCTGAAAACTGGCATCTGTGATGCTGGGGATCTCCGGAGGAAGCTGAGATGAATCATCCATTGGCACCTCTGGCTGAAGATTGTTTTTTTTTACTCATTCATGGGATGTGGGCTTCGCTGGCTAGGCCAGCATTTATTGCCCATCCCTAATTGCCCTAGAGAAGGTGGTGGTGAGCTGCCTTCTTGAACCGCTGCAGTCCATGTGGTGTAGGTACACCCACAGTGCTTTTAGGGAGGGAGTTCCAGGATTTTGACCCAGCGACAGTGAAGGAACGGCGATATATTTCCAAGTCAGGATGGTGAGTGGCTTGGAGGGGAACTTGCACGTGGTGGTGTTCCCTATCTACCTGCTGCCCTTGTCCTTCTAGATGGTAGTGGTTGTGGCTTTGGAATGTGCTGTTGAAGGAGCCTTGGTGAATTCCTGCAGTGCATCTTGAAGATGGTACACACTGCTGCTACTGTGCGTCAGCAGTGAAGGGAGTGAATATTTGTGGATGTGGTGCCAATCAAGCGGGGCTGCTTTGTCCTGTTCGGTGTTAAGCTTCTTGGGGGTTGTAGGACCTGCACTTATCCAGGTAAATGGGGAGCATTCCATCACACTCCTGACTTGTGCCTGGTAGATGGTGGACAGTCTTTGGGGAGCCAGGAGGTGAGTTACTCGTCACAGGATTCCTAGCCTCTGACCTCTGTTGCGAATGCTTCAGCCTTATCTTTTGCACTGATGTGCTTAGCTCCTCTATCATTGAGGTTGGAAATATTTCTGGAGCCTCCTCCTCCAGCAAGTTGTTTAATTGTCCACCACCATTCACGTCTGGATGCGATAGGCCTGCAAAGCTTGGATGTGATCCATTGGTTGTGGAATTGCTCTGCTCTGTCTATCACTTGCTGCTTATGCTGTTTGGCATGCAAGTTGTCCTGTCTTGTAGCTTCACCAGGTTGAAAACCTCATTTTTAGGTATGCCTGGTGCTGCTCCTGGCATGCCCTCCTGCACTCTTCATTGAACCAGGGTTGATCCCCTGGCTTGATGGTAATGGTAGAGTGGGGGATACCCCGGGCCATGAGGTTACAGATGAGGTTGAGTACAATTCTGCTGCTGCTGATGGTCTACAGCACCTCATGTTGCCCAGGAGTTGCTAGATCTGTTCGCAATCAATCCCATTTAGCATGGTGGTAGTGACACACAACACGATGGAGGGTATCTTCAATGTATCCTCAAACGGGACTTTGTATCCACAAGGATGTGCAGTGGTCACCCCTAGCGAAACAACGGACAGATCTATCTGAGGCAGGCAAGTTGGTGAGGATGAAGTCAAATTCCAAAACGATATAGAGGCACAGATGAGTTTGCAAAGATTTGTAAGGATGATATCAGAAGGCCGTGGGTATATCAGTGTAGCATGTTGAAAATTGCATTGTGCATTTTGTCCACTTAAGGCTACCATACACATGTACCATTCAGTGAATACCTTTAAGGCTGAATTAGACAAATTCTTGATTGACAAGGGAGTCAAAGGGTGTAGGGGGTAGGAAGGAAAGTGGAGTTGAGGCCATAATCAGATCAGCCATGATCTTATTGAATGGCGGAGCAGGCTCGATGGGCTGAATGGTCTACTCCTGCTCCTAGTTCATATGTCCGTATGGACCTGCAGAAGCAGTGTAAAAGGAGAATAATGGAATCCTTGTTTTAACAGCAAATGCAGTTCTGTTTCTGAACACTCTCTGCTGAATCTTATTGTTTCTTCCTTAGAACTTCACAATCAGGAAAGGATTAACAGCCTGAGTCTCTTTTCTCAAAATAGGGATGAGGAGTGACCTAATAGAGATATTTAACATTATGAAAGGTTTAGATCGAGCGGATACAGAGAGAATGTTTCCTCTGTGGGGAAGAGCATAACCAGAGGCCATCAGTATAAGGTAGTCACCGAGAGATCCCATAGGGAATTCAAAAGAAACTTCTTTACTCAGAGAGTGGTAAGAATGTGGAACTCGCTACCACAGGGAGTGGTTGAGACGAACCATATAGATATGTTAAAGGGGAAGCTAGACAAGCATTTGAGGGAGAAAGGTTACGATGGTCGATTTAGATGAGGAAAATGGGCAGAGGCTCCAGTGGAGCATAAACACCAGCATGGACTGGCTAGGCTGAATCAAACAGGTTAAAAAAAATTAAATTAATGTAGGAATATAAACTTAATTTAACCTCCCACAAAGCACAATAGCTTGTGTTTCTATCATGCTTTAACACAGTAAAACATCCCAAGGTGCTTCACAGGAACATTATGAAACAAAATTTGACAATGAGCTACATAAGGAGATATTAGATTAGGTGACCAAACATTTTTGTCAACATAGGAACAGGAGTAGGCCATTCAGCCCATCGAGCCTGCTCTGCCATTCAATATGATCATGGCTGATGGAACACTTCAATGTCAACACTATCCCCGTAACCCTTTATGTTATTGTTAATCAGAAATCTATCAA
This sequence comes from Carcharodon carcharias, assembly GCF_017639515.1. Taxonomy (NCBI): domain Eukaryota; kingdom Metazoa; phylum Chordata; class Chondrichthyes; order Lamniformes; family Lamnidae; genus Carcharodon; species Carcharodon carcharias. Next base: position 6,023,015 of record NC_054479.1, read on the forward strand.
TCTCTACCTTAAACATACAGAATGACTGAACTTCCTCAGCCCGCTGGGGTAGAGAATTCCAAAGATTCATAACCCTCTGGGTAAAGAAATTTCTCCGCATTTCAGTCCTAAGTGGCTTCCCCCTTATTTTGAAATTGTGTTCCCTGGTTCTAGACTCCCCAACCAGGGGATACATCTTACCTGCACCTACCCTGTCTATTCCTTTAAGTATTTTGTAGGTTTCAATGAGATCACCTCTCATTCTTCAAAACTCTAGAGAATACAGGCCCACTTTCCCCAGTCTCTCTTCATAGGACAGTCCCGCCATCCCTGGAACAAGTCTGGTGAGCCTTCGTTGCACTCCCTCTATGTCAATAATATCCTTTCTGAGGTAAGGGGGCCAAAACTGCACATATTCCAGGTGTGGTCCAACCAAGGTTCTATACAATTGAAACAAGGCTTCACTACTCCTGTACTCAAATTCTCTTGTGATAAAGACTAACTTTCCATTAGCTTCCTAATTACCTGCTGCACCCACATGTTAGCTTTCAGTGCCTTATGGACAAGGACATCCAGGTTCCTTTGTACATCTACACTTTCTAATCTCTTACCATTTAGGAAATACCTCTGCACATCGCTTCCTTTCACCAAAGTGGATAACCTCACATTTTTCCACATTATATTCCATCTGCCATTCACTTAGTCTGTCCAAATCCTCCTGTAGCCACTTTACATCTTCCTCCTGACACACATTCCTGCCTGGCTTTGTATCATCCACAAACTTGGAAATATTACATTTGGTCCCCACATCCAAATCATTGCTATATATTGTGAACAGCTGGGGCCCAAGTACTGATCCTTGTGGTACCCCACTAGTCACAGTCTGCCAACTTGAGAATGACCCGTTTATTCCTACTCTCTGTTTTCTGCCTTAGCTAATCCTTAATCCATGCCAGTGTATTATCTCCTATCCCATGTGCTTTTATTTTGCTAATCAACCTCCTGTGGGGGACTTTATCAAAAGCCTTCTGAAAATCCAAGTATATTACGTCCATCGACTCTCCTTTATTTATTTTGTTAGTAACATCCTCAAAAACCTCCAACAAGTTTGTCAAACATGATTTCCCATTTACAAATCCAGGCAGACTGTGCCCAATCAGATCATGATTATCTAAATATCCATTTATCACATCCTTTATAATGGATTCTAGCATTTTCCCTACTACTAATGTAAGGCTAACAGGTCTGTAGTTTCCTGTTTTCTCCCTCCCTCCCTTCTTAAATAGTGGAGTGACGTTTGCTACCTTCTAATCTTCAGGAACCATTTCAGAATCTATAGAATTTTGGAAAATGATCACCAATGCATCCACTATCTCTATAGTAACCCCTTCCAACATTCTGGGATGCAGAATATCAGGTCCCAATGACTTATCAACTTTCAGTCCCATTAATTTCTCCAGTACAACCTCCTGACTTACACTGATTTCCTTCGACCCCTCATTTTCCTTAGACCCTTGGATCTCTAAACCTGGGAGATTTCCTGTATCTTCCTCAGTGAAACAGACACAAAGTAATCATTTAACTTCTCTGCCATTTCTCTATTCCCCATTATGAACTCTCCTGACTCTGCCTGTAATGGACCCACATTTGTCTTAGACCAACGATTCCTTTTTGTTTACCTAAAGAAGCTTTTACAGTCTATTTTAATGTTTTTTGCTAGATTGCATTCATATTCTATTCTCGCTTTCTTTACCAGTTTCTTGGTCTTCCTTTGCTGTATTTTGAAAAACCTCCCAATCCTCAGGTTTATTACTACTTCTGGCAACTTTATAAGCTTTTTCTTTTAATCTTATACAATCCTTAACCTCCTTTGTCAGCCACGGTTGACTGACCTTTTTTGGGTCTTTGCACTTTGAAGGAATGTGTGGGTGTCCCTACACCACAGGGACTGCAGCGGTTCAAGAAGGCAGCTCCACACCACCTTCTCAAGGGCAACTAGGGATGGGCAATAAATTCAGGGCCCAGCCAGCGAAGACCCACATCCCATGAACGAATAATAAAAAAAAAAGTAAACTTTAAGTGTGAAAAAGCTGGAGATGCAGAGAGTTTTGGGGAGGGGATTCTAGAACTCAGGCAGCTGAAAGCACAGCCACTAAGGGTGTAGTGATTAAAATTGCTGTTAAATCTGTTTGTAAAATGAATGAATGCTTTCTAAACGTTTCTTAAAAGAAAATGTTTTGCAAATGTTCAACTTGAAATTAATTTTCCTGTTAATCCTTCAGCGTTTTTCAGGGTTTCCTGGGCATAACCTCCCGGTCCCACCAGCAGTGGGAAGTGCAGTGGGCAGGGGAGCTTAAATTTAGTGTGAGGCCAAAAAACTGTTTCCTGACGGAGGGATGAACTGTCGGCATTCCGTTGGTGGGACTTTAATGGTGGGTTAAAGGTGGGTCAAACTACCCGACAGACAATGTCGGGAAGCATTCTAGCCTACATTAGCGTGTCATGCATGCTCATTAAAAGGCTGCCTTGCCGGAATTAAGCTCCGCCTCCAAATTAAGTTCCCCGCTTGTCGGAAATTAGAACGCTCACTTTTACGCTGTATGTAAGTGGCGTGCACTTGCTGGGATTGACTTATTCCATGACTAGGAGGTGAGTAGACATTGCTTTAGCTTTCTTGGGTACCCCTCACAATTTGACCAGTAGCGGGTGGTGGTAGAGGACAAGCTGTGCCAAGGCTGGGCATAGGAAGCAGATAAAAGGTGGGGGAGGGGGGTAGGGTGGAGCGGAGGCTGAACATGGGAGGTAGACGGAAGATGGAGGGGTGTAGGATGCAGATGAGGTTGGACGTGGGAGGCTGGCAAAGGGTCAGGGGGTTGAGTAAGGTGGAGCAGAGACTGGATGTGGGAAGTAGACAAATGGCGGAAGTGAGGCAGACTGTCCAGGGAAGCAGGGGGAGTGTCCGGGGAATGAAGAGACTGTCCGGGGAGGCAGTGAGGGAATGCGAGGGTGCAGTGACGTGAGATAGAGGGAAGGGCCTTTTGCATTGGGTCCTTGGGACCTCTGACTGGGTGAGGGAGGGGGCTTTCCGGGCATGGACTGGCTGGAGAGAGATGGTCCTAGACGGCATAGTCGGTGCTGTCGACAGTGGGGCCCGAGGTTTGAACTCAGGGTACTGGCCACAGGAGGGAACAGCCACAGTCAGAGGTGGGAGGTGGGATACAGTATACAGTATACAGTAGGTTGACAGGTTCAGGGTGATAGTCGGGTAGGTGAAGGTTTCATGGGCATGGGGTGGCGGGGGGGAAGTGGACACATAGATGGTTCGGATAAAGGGGGGGATGGGGTCAGGATGGGCATGGGGATGGGACTGGGTGTCAGCTCTAAGAGGGCAGGCATGTGGAGGTGGATGGTAATAGCATCCAGGATAACAGGGGTTGGGTGACATATGGGAGAGGAAAGGCGATATTGGGTGGGTCTGGGGTGATGGGGGAAAGTTGGTGGATGACAGCGGGAGGGTAGACAGTGGTGGAACAAGTCCCAAAACCAACATGCAGCCTTTTATGAGTAACAACAATGTAACACCTTCGATGTAAAGCTGTGATACCTCGAAGTGGGAGGAGGATTTTTTGGGAGGGTGAAGTACATGGTCAGCACAATTGGCCAACTAAAGGGGCACCCTAATAATCGTGAGGCTACTGGATGAGGACCATGCTCAGTGTGTTCTCCTCTCTGTGGTGAAGCCCACACGGCAGCAGGTTTGTTCCTGACTCACGGGTCTCATAACATCGAGATCCCAGTGAGGTGTGGAGCTGCTGTTCATTCTGTGCCATTCGCCATCGGCTGCAGTCAGAGGCAAGGAGGGTGGGAGGGAGGGAGGGGGATATCTCCACAGGGCACAACTGGTGGACGGTAGCAAACTCCCGACTCCAAACCTTCATTCTTCTGGGTGAATGGTTGTGGTTGACAAGGGCTCATGTCCTTCTTTGCTGTCAAGGCAATGGTCTCTCTATAGTGGAGAGTCCATAGTCTCGATAGTCTCGAGGCTAGTGGAGACAAGCTGAACAGTGTCAGAGGGAGGGTTCTCACCTATGGCTCTCATCACCCTGGTCAAACGGTAATGTCTCCATGCACAGTCATGTTTGAACATGAGGAACACTCAACTCTGGTTCCCCAGGAGGGCCTTCACCTGGAAGGGATGAGATGTGGGTGCTGTATCTAGATGGAGGCAAGGCAAAGGGCTTAGCACTGATTTGGTGACTCTGAGATGGAGGCAAAGCATAAAGAATACGCACACTAGAGCAATAATGGTATTGTCACTGGGCTAATATTGCAGAGACCCAGGGTAATGCTCTGGGGACTAGGGTTCAAATCCCACCATGGCAAATGGTGAAATTTAAATTCAATAAACATCAGGACTTAAAAGCCTAATAATGACCATGAACCCATTGTCGATTGTTGTAAAAACTCACTTGGTTCACTAATGACCTTTAGGAAATCTAATGTCATTTAGGAAATCTGCTGTCCTTACCTGGTCTGGGCCTACATGTGACTCTAGACCCACAGCAATGTGGTTGACTCTTAAATGCCCTCTGAATGAGGGCAATTAGGGATGGGCTTCAAGTGCTGGCCTAGACAGTGACCCCCACATCCCATGAATGAATAATAATAAACAACCTGTTTCTGCCGGCTGTCATCCAGATGAGGACAAGGAGGAGCCAGTGCAGCTTGGCACTGGGCCAGGAGGAGCAATATGTCAGCGGGCTCAGAATTCTGCTGAACAGGGTCCAATGCAACGGCCCCACCAGCTATCTACAAATGAGTGAGTGGCAATGCCGGAGGTGCCTTAGAATGTCCCGGTCTGTGGTTGCCCAAGTCTGATTTAAAGGTCACCACTGAATAAACTCCTTCCAGGGCTCCACTGGGAACCTGTACAGCATCTCCCAGCCAGTGACACACAAGCGTCCCTGTTCAGGAGAGCGCACCAATTTGTCCAATTCCCCCTGGATCCCGAAAGCCAGGCTGTAAGAGTTAAAAACAAAAAAACTGCGGATGCTGGAAATCCAAAACAAAAACAAAAACAGAATTACCTGGAAAACCTCAGCAGGTCTGGCAGCATCGGCGGAGAAGAAAAGAGTTGACGTTTCGAGTCCTCATGACCCTTCGACAGAACTTGAGTTCGAGTCCAAGAAAGAGTTGAAATATAAGTTGGTTTAAGGTGTGTGTGTGGGGGGCGGAGAGAGAGAGAGAGAGAGAGGTGGAGTGGGGGTGTGGTTGTAGGGACAAACAAGCAGTGATAGAAGCAGATCATCAAAAGATGTCAACAACAATAATACAAAAGAACATATAGGTGTTAAAGTTAAAGTTGGTGATATTATGTAAACGAATGTGCTAATTAAGAATGGATGGTAGGGCACTCAAGGTATAGCTCTAGTGGGGGTGGGGAGAGCATAAAAGATGTAAAAAAAAATAAAATAAATAATAGGCTGTAAGAGTGTTGTGTTCTGCAGCAATCTCAGGTTCCCTGCAGGCACAGGTCACTATTGCCTGCACTCCCAGGAAATCTCCCTAGAAACAGCCAGTCACATACACCAACAGAAATTGGTTTCACTCTTTGAACATGCAGTTCATAAGTGATGACAGAAGTCAAATCCTGCAGGTTTGTGCTCAGATCCCAGGGAGCTCTCACAGCACCTGCACTCTGACCCACTCCCAGGTGCCCCTGGTGTTTGAAGGGCCTCAGCAGTTGCAGGGTTGGCTCCTTGGGGACAAGGGATACCCCCCCAGAAGAGCTGACCGGTGATGCCAGCCCGTCATCTGCAGAGTGCTGCTGAGGAGAGGTACAATTCCGCGGACACTTCCACCAGGTCCACCATTCAGCAGATGATAGGCCTCCTAAAGATGTGGTCCAGATGGACCACTCGAGGGGGGAGCCCTCCAATACTCACTGCAGAGAGTGTCCCATCTCATCATTGCCTGCTGCGCCCTGCACAACCTCGCTTAGCGAAGCGGGGATGTCTTGGCTGAGGGAGACATGCAGGACCGGGATGTCTCCTCTGACGAGGTGGACGACGAAGGGGGTGAAGCTGATGAGGGTCAGGATTTCAATGAACCACATGTAGAGGCCAAAGCATGGGTACGACATGACAGACAGGCCTGTGACAATCCGATAGCTGACAGATTCCAGGCAGGGTAAGCTGCCGAGACATGTCCTTGACTATTTGGTTTTCTATCCTCTGCTGGTTGCCAGGTCCCAGCTCCTGTAACAGACATTGTACTTTGTTCAATGTGCCTTGATTTATGATAGCTGCATTAAATTGCACAAGTTACCATCAGCCCTACTGGGGGTTGGATCCTTTGCTTGTGTCAAACTGTGCTGATATACACAGCCCTGTCGCTAAATGCACACATTCGAACCAGCAAAGCTCTCCATTCTCCTGCAAACTCGGGCAACTGTGAGTAGAACTGAGATTTTTCCCATGTCCTCACAAAGTCCGTGTGCATGGCTACATGGGAGCACCATGAAATCTAACCTCGGCAGGTACGCACTCATGTCTCACTCACACCTGCTCCTGATGGGGGACAGACCTTGCTGAGAGCTGTTTCAGGCAGAACCAGAGAGATGGGTCCACAGGGAGAAGCAACATGAGAACACCATTTGGCCCCTCGAAATCGCTCCTCCATGCAGACTGATTAGGGAAGATGGTGCTCCTATCCCCCCATCGCCACTTGCCCACAGTAAACCCATATCCCTTAACATCTTTATCACACTGAAAAGTTTCGAGGTTGCTTTGGAGTCCACTCACTGAGAGTGTCTCGGCTGCAAGGGTTGTTGAGTAGTAACCAGTTTGGACCCTCCAATTGAAGAGACTCCTACAAGTCTTAGTCCTGGTTTGCCTTCGTATTAGTGCAAGAGTGTGATCCATCATTGTGGCCACTCCATCTTTTCTGCATGGACTCTGCTGAGGCCTGTTAGAGTTGCTGAAGCTTCACATGGATAGTCTCATAGTCCTCGCCATGGTCCAGCACGCAGGCCCATTCTACTCTCTCTCACCTCATGGACTAAGAACCGGTCCTTTAATGAAGTCCAGTGAATTTTGGTGGCAATCCCTTGATGTGAGGTCTGATCCTCCCCTTGATAAGGAGATGAGCAGGCCAAGCAAATCTCCAAGCGAGATCTGACAAAGTTCTTCAGTCAACTGCGCACACCTCTCTAATCCTACACTCAATCCCTCTTGTAGTCAAGGCTAACTTGCCTATTGCCGCCTTACTTGCAGCCTTCGCCTGCATGTTAGCTCAAAATGACAAATCACCAAGGACGGCCAGGAACGATTGGACACGCCCACAACAGTTTTCTCGAAACATGTAGGGAAGCCTCTGGTTTCTACTGTTAAGAAGGTAGTGTGCAGCCTCACTCTCTCAGCCCTGAAACTTCATCTACCGTGTTCCCTGTCACTCACATGGCCTGTTTAACTCCCGTCGAGTACTCCTGGCATCCACCCAACTCCCCCATTAGGACAACAGCAGCAGGAGATGCAATGACCTCACTGGAAACTCTGCGCAAACATCATTCTCAGAACCTGGTGAGCTGCAAGAAATGGATTGCACAACGTGTACCCAGGCCGCACACTCACAAATGATGGTCAGTGTTTAAACATGCACATGCGGGATTATTGAGTAATCACAATGTTGATAATGTGAGGGAAGTGAATCTATAGGATTTCATTATCGGAATCTTATAGGGGACCACATTCCAGATCCTTAAATGCCCGCGACCATTGAAGCAACGAGCAGCAAGATAGAATCCAGGAAGCTTCCAAACTGTGCAAGTGAACATATATTTACATGTGCCAGAAATATATACAATGGTTGTACGTCCACACCTCCTGTGTGCCTTCAAAACGTCTTTATCTTTCTTTGCCCATTACTATGCCTGGGTGCAGCCCCGACACTCACAGCTGAGGTGGAGGCAGCCTGCTGACTGCAATGCCCTGTTGACTGTGATGACTTTGGCAGGCCTCCTCTGATGGCCCAAGGCATAGAGGGCCCTGGCCTGCTTAAGGGTTTCCTGTTCAGGTGCAGGTTCACCTCCTTGGCCTGACCTGTTGTAGGTGAAGGGTCACTAGCAGAGGGGAGGTGGAGAGGCAGGGCACCCTTGGAGTGTCCTGGGATGAAGCCCCTGGGATCCTGGCTGCCACTCTTGCTTCCAGTGGGTGCCTCATGGCACCTCCCTGACTCCTTGAGGAGAAGGGACACCTGGAGGGGGTCGAGGTGCCCAGTCCCACTCTCACCTGGCCACTGCTGCACTGCACCCATGGCTAAAGTGACGGAGTGCAGGTCAAAGCACATATCCAGCAGACACTGTGGATGCTGCTGGACCTGGGTCTCCAAGGCAGCTGCCACCCTGTCCATGGAGGCAGCCAAGCACTCGCATGCCGGAGTCACAACATCAGCCAGAACGTGGACTGACTCCTCCAGCCTTCGGTCCAGTCTGCGCATGGCCTCTGGCATCTCTGTCTGATGTTCCCCTGTCTGTCTCTGTATCTCCATCGGGTCTCTTATGGCCAAGTCTAGAGGCTCATCATCTGCATGGGGCTGAGCAGGGGCCTGGTCTCCAGCTCTCCTCCGAGTAGCAGAGACCTCGGCTGTCACTTCCTCTGCCAGCTGTGCACCCATGTCTGTGATGGTCACCAGATTGTGACCCTGAACCTATTGTAAAACATGCACCCACCGAGGTGACAGTATCTGCTCGGGTGGAGGGTGCAGGTGAATCGCGTGATGGTGAATCCTCTGAGGCTTTGGAGGTATCCTCCTCAGAGGGTTTAGAAATGGAGCTGTGGCTGGTCTCTGTTGTCAGCCTGCCCCTTTACTTGCTGCTACCTGGAATAGAGAAAAGAAAGAATTAGAGATTGACTAAACAGGCTCCTCAATTAAATCAATGTCTTACTCTGTGGACACAGCTGACAACTGCAGGTTGGAGACATCCTCACTGGCTTTCTGGGGGAGACCAGAGTCTTTCCTTCAGCACAGGCACAGTCCTGCTCCTCCCCGGCTACCTTGGCAGCCTCCTCCTCAAAAGGGGTGAGGACTCGAATGTCTGGAATTCTGCTTCTGGTCTGGGAGTGCACACTAGTTGTGGATATCCTTGTCTTGCAGCCAGACACAAGGATTGATTGTCATCCCAATGGGTGCATGAGCAGTTTGGGAGCATGCATGCCTATGTCAGCTGCTGAGCCCTCCCAAGTAAGTGATTAACAAGCAGGATGTCCTGCAACTGATAGAAGATTGAGAGCATGAAGTGAGTGGCAAACATTCAGTGCGCACGTCCCATCTGCTACTGAGTCCTGCAACCCAAACTCCTGCCCGACGTCACTCTGGACTCACACCCTTACACTGCCTGATGCCCTTAAGAATGTCGATTGCAGTGAGAGTGAGCGTTGCACTTACCCTGGTGGAGCGCAGGTGATCATTCACCCTCTTCTTGCACTACTGGACACTTCTGTGCTGGGCCCCACAGGCGCTAACCCTCTGCTGCAACCTCCATCCATGCTGCTGTGGTCAGACAGGAGGGTCTCCTGCTGTCATCCCTGGGAAACAGCACCTTCTGCCCTTCCTGGACGGCCTGGAGGAGAGTCTGCAGGGAGCCTCACTGAACTGTAGGGACGCACGATGTTTTCTTCTCTGTGCGATCTTCGTTCAGTGTTGAATGACAGCCAGACTGAGGCTCCTGGCCTGCCGTGAGTGAATGTCCGGGCGTCCTCCAACCCCACTCAGTAACAACGGGGGATGGTGACTTCCTGCCGGCCCCACCGCGAGGTTCACCGTGCCCCAGCATGTCAGCGTGAAAGTGTCATGAGCAGACCCGCGCAAGATGGCATGTGGTCAGCTGTCCCACCTCCAGCGGGAATCAATCCACTCCCAGCACCAGAACAGGAGGTTCCACCCACAGCTTCAGCTTCTAAACAACCTGCAACGTCTGAGACGCTGAGAATGTTTGTTTAAAAATACGAATGGAGTCGAGCATCAGCGTTGGAGGGCACTTCACAGTGAACCACACTGGTGTGGGACTGGAGTCACGTTCAGACCGAGTAAAAGATGGCAGGTTTCCTTCCTAAAGGACATCGATGAATGAGACGCGTTTTTTACAACAAGCTGATAACATAACTCTCACATTTTTAAAACCCTTTTCATCTCCAGACGACTGTTTAAACCGAATTCAAACTTTCACCCTGCCAGGCTGGGATAAGGATTCATGTTCTCTGAATTTATTCATCCTATAGCGCAGGACCACATGAACACAAAGCCGATTTGTGATCGATTGTACTTCCAAAGACATGAGGGACAGTGAGTGGGGGATGAAGACTGATGAAGAGCTTCTCTTTGGCCTCTCTCTTCAGTTAATTGAATGATATGAGTCTTAAACACAAGAGTAAACACTCCAAGGGAATGAGAATGGGACTGGAAATGATTTCAGCAGGCTGATGACAAATCCTTGTTGTTTGGCTGCTGATTGGATTAAAGAATGAGAAAGTGACTAGAAACTCTCTTTAAGCACATCTGGAAAATAAGTTCCAACAAAACAGTGATTAAAAAATATAAATACCGCTTTTAGTAGCATCACCCGTGGAGCGACTTCCCTCAAACATCAACATCTTCTTTCAACTGTGAATTAAGAACAGATGTGCACCAGAGGAATCTTACGCTGTTCACTGAACCACGCCAAGCCTCAGCCTTAAATGTTGATGTGAATTTCGATTAGCTCAATCTGGCTTTTTTGCTTCATTGGTGACCTTCAGTAAGTGAGTGAAGCTTTATTACTTACACTTCACATCTTTACATGACCATGACTCTCTATCACACTCCAGTGCCAGCAGAAAGTCAATTCAGACTGGTGCAAGTGTAGCTGGGGGTGCCATGGGGTGGGGTGGGGGGGGAAGGAAAGGAAATCTGTTGTGATTATTTTAATAAAGACTTGCATTTCTATCACACCTTTCATGACTTTGAACATCCCAAAGCATTTCACAGCCACTGAAGTGCATTTTAAGTTTACTATTGTTAAGTAGGAAATGCAGCAGTCAGTTTGTACATAGCAAGATTCCACAAGCAGCATGGTCATAATGACCAGGAGCCTGTTTTACTGATGCTGGTTGACGGATAAATATTGAGCAAGGCATCGGGGAGATCCCACTTGTCCTTCTTCAAAATAGTGGGCAAGGAGTCTTTTACATCCACCTGAGGGACCAGACAGGGCTTCAGTTTAATATCTCATCTAAATGTCTGCCCATCCCACTGTGCGGCACTTCCACACTGGGGAATGTCACCCTAGATATTGGGCTGAATTTTATGGGCCATTTTTGGGCATGAAAGCAGGTGGACAGAGCCATACATTAGGGTGCTGTGCCATCACTAGCCACCAACCCCATCTCCCACCCCGATTTTACCAGAGCGCTGGGGACGGGGGGAGTGTCAGGTGGGCTGCCCACCCATTGCCCAATCAAAGCCCTTAAGTGGGCAATTAAGGGCCTCCTCCTGCCGCCTCTCTGATTTTAGCAGGTGGTGGGAGAGTCTGGTGCTCAACATGTAGCTTGGCAGATTACACCCTGTGGTTGCTGCCGGTTAAAGGCAGGGTGGTGCCCTATGCCAAGCCTCTAGTGCGAACCGGAGGCTGCTTCCCATTGTGTGCCTCCCCATGTCATCACCCCTCGCCCTGTCGAACGCGACCTCTGCCCCCCCGATTCCCCCCCACCCCCGTCCACTTGCTGGGTCCTGTCAGCCTGGCCCCAGTTAGATCTTGGGTGCACCTGAATGCCCGGGTCCATTGCTGAATGTCACCTCCTTGGCCTACCTGCTGTGCCAGCGTTGGCCACCACTCCTGCATGGCGCTGCCAGCCTCCGATTGGCCAACAGCTTTGTGAGGTGGGGACTTCCTCCTGGAGAAGGACGGACATCCCACCTCAGGCTGTCACCCAAAAAAATTAAAGCAGGGCGAGCAAGCTAAGCAAAGGCAGGCTTGATCCCGAAATTTACACTGGGGTGCCGGGGAGCCTGCCCTCAGTGTATAATCCAGCCTATTGTACTCATCCACCTTGGAGTGGGACTTGAACCCATGACCTATTGACTCAGGAGGTGAGCGAGCTACCCACTATGCCACGACTGACACTTAAAATTGCGATAAGCTGCAACACTACGAACCAAGAGTTGGAAAGTGGAATTAGGCTGGATGACTCCTTGTTGGCCGGCGCAAATATGATGGGCTGAATGGTCACCTTCCATGATGAGAATATCTATGATTTCTATATGATCTGCAATGATGTTGTTTCTGGGAGTTTTGAGAGAGAGTTAGAATCATATAACTCTTCTTACACAAGAAGTTGTCTCTTCAAACCTCCCAGAGATATTCTTATTGGAAAAACTATGACCGATTTGTGTTCTCACTTTAGATCTCAGTGGGTTCCTGAATGCTGCAGTAATAACTCAAACTGTCATTAGTGCTGGAGAATGCTACATATCTTGGGTTTCCTTGTCTTTCTTATAAATACAAGGCCTTTCTTTCTATAAAATATGGATCATAACAGGAAAGTAAAACACTCCTTTCACCTCCTGAAAACCTGTCACATCTCTAACTCTATATCCTTTTCTTAGGAAAAGTTATTAACATGAAATGTTACCTCTGATTCTCTCTCCACCGATGCTGCCCTATCTGCCAAGTATTTCCAGCAGATTTTGCTTTTATTTTATATTTATGGTCCCCAGCTTTTGTTCCCAACATGGAAACATCTGCTGTTTGTCCACCCTATCAAACTCCTTCATAATTTTAAAGACCTCTATCAAATCACCCCCCTTCCTTTTCTTATCTAGAGAAGGTAGCCCCTGTCTATTCATTATTTATATGCTACAGGAACCTCAGTTCTTGTATCCTCCTTGTAAATCTTTTTGCCGCCCCTCCAGTGTCTCTATGTCCTTTTTATAATATGGAAATCAGAATTGTTCACGGTACTCTGAGTGTGGGCCAACCAAGGTTCAATACAATTTTTCAATACAATCCTTATTAAACTGTACTCCATAGAAGCCATGTGATTTGTGTATTTAAAAGTGAATAAGTGCACAATAATATTCCATAATGAACCCAACAGACTGATGGACACATGCAGAATTACTCTGGCAGCATGTGTCTGCGTGGAGAATCAATCAGGCAGCTGAAAAATCTGCACGACTCGACTGTGAGTCTGCTTCGCTCAGTAATTGAATAAACCCCTCTCCTGTTCATGGTGTGCTGCAGTTGTGTGGCTTCTCACTGCCAATGTATCTCGATACGCAGCAACCAACTGCTGTCATTCAAAATCCACGAAAGGAGAGAGCAAAGAGTAGAGACAAAATGGAAAACAACAGAGGAGTGTTTTTCTCTGAAACTTGGTACGTGATAATGTACCTGATATTTCAGAAATATCTCTCTGGAATAATGCCTTGGGGTCATTTACATCCAGCTGAGAGGGCAGACTGTAATGTGGTTTAACGTCTCATCAGAAAAAAACAGAAGCTTCTCTATTTCCCTTCTCTGTGTTTGCATTAAGGGCCTTCTTTAGACCTTGAGCATTGCATCAGAGAACCTTTTCTCTGGCCTATTGGTAGAATTGTTCCTTCTCTCAAAGCCTCTCACCAACGTCTTCATCAATTGCTGCAGCCTGAGTACACCTCCCCTTTAAGAGGTGCAGGCTGCCTTTAAGTAGCATAGGTGAGCTGTAATTCATGTTAGCCTCTGCACTGACCTAGCTCCTTGCTGAGCATGCAGCCAACTAGCAGGAAGTGTAGTGCTGGGCTGCACACCACAATCATTGCCACCTGCATCAATTCAACTTGACACAGGGCACATTGCAATCCTTGTGCCCTCTAACAGGCTTAATCAAGTTTTCAGCTCAATGCCTGTTACAGTGCTGTCTTCCCTCCGTGCTGCTCTGAGAGTGTTAGCCAGGATGATGGACTCAAGTTGCTTGAATAGGGTTTGAACCCAGGACTTTCTAATTCAGCGGCAATATAGTGCTACTCACTGTGCACAGGTGACACCTTATAAGCTAGACAATTTGGGAAAGGCCTTCTGAATAGAGAGGGCCCTGCCATTATTGAGAGAGATAATTTTAACATTAGCTGCCCAATGAGAAACCTGTCCAGGGGGGAATCATATCAACCACCCATTTTTAGACCTCTCCCTAGTGGTAAACTCCTTTGAAGATGGTTAGAATTCCCTCCTCCTGCACCCTCCAACGTCGTCTCATTTTATCCAGGAATATTTTCCGATGAAATTCATCGATGAACGGACAGTGGGCCAGAAATACACTCACTATAACATGACCAGGACACATTTCAAGCAGAATCAGTAACACTGAGACAAAACATAGTCAGATACACAGGAAAACAAAGGGGCATTTATGAATCTTTATCGACTGAGTTATAGCCTGAAGATAGAGCTACAAATATCTCCCAAATGTCCATTGAGGAAAAATGCATTGGAACCGTGCTCTGTGAAAGCTTCATTACTACAGCCTACTGCTGTTCCCATGGTGAGAGGCACAAAGATTCGAGTCAGTGTGCTGGAACATTCAGGTTAGAATAAATTGCTTCAAAAATGACTTTCCACTGAAGTATAAAACCAATTGGTCTGTTTTACATCTGCAGACTGACTCCTATACATCAAACAGACATCAAGACATGTGCTATTTTTAAGAGCCTTGTGTTTAGAGAATGTTTTAAGAAAACAGCACATTCCAGTTACATTGAAGCTCTTGGAAATAAAGCTCCATGAATGATCACTTTAACTCTATTTTGGGGACGCTAACATATATTAATATGAATCACCACGGAGCTGGCTCAGTCATGAAATAAAACAGGAATGATAAACAACCCCATAATAAAGGCAGTCTTGAGACCCTATTCAAAGACTCTAGAATCTGAAAATTTTATTGTGTTTTCATAATAATTTGTCAATTTAAAAAGTAAATATCAGCAGTAATGAGTGAGAAGCTGGGAGCGCACTGGAGATTTTACATGCTAATGATGAACACAATATGCAGCCAAACACACACACACAGGGCCGGATTTTCACAGCTTTGGAAAGACTCCATGGATGTTTAAAAATGGTGGGCAGGACCTGGATGGGGAATGCCCCCTTTTCTGACAGACTTCATTTTTGCAGGTAGGAGAAAGTGGGCAGCGCATGAATAACATAGGAAAGAAACTCAAACTCAGCAGGGCCATCTGAACTCAGTGCTGAGTTCAAACTAACCAATTTTAGCTGTTGCAAGGGCCTTAACCCGTAGTGTGGGAGTTATGAATTAATGGAATATAAACATTCTTGAAGGTTGGATAAGGTCTGTTTAACTGCCATGGTCTTAAGTTTAAAAAAAAATCCTCTCTTTAAACTCTGGAAACAAAACTGGCCAACATTGCTAATGATTGTTAGAAAAAACTTTGTTGGATTGCTTTGATTGACAGGCAAGCTGGTGTAGCATCAGTTAGTGCAGTGTTTAAAGGCATTTTCCTAAAGGTTATTATTATGGCATTATGCAAGCTTGGCTGAGTTTCCAAAGCTACAACTGTCTCAGCAGGGCGTTCTGAGTTCACAGTCTGATTGACAGCTTAAGAGTATTAAAGTATTAGCTGTTTCTGATGTACAATATGAATAGAAGTTTGTTTTTATAAGAGATTAGCCACTTCAGGTTCAAAAGTGTTGCATGGGCTTCATGGATGGGAGTTTTCTCACTATCAAGTGTGTAAAGTGAGGGTTATCTTAGATTTTTAGAAGTTGAATT
Source organism: Carcharodon carcharias (assembly GCF_017639515.1). Taxonomy (NCBI): domain Eukaryota; kingdom Metazoa; phylum Chordata; class Chondrichthyes; order Lamniformes; family Lamnidae; genus Carcharodon; species Carcharodon carcharias. The sequence continues at coordinate 6,038,794 of NC_054479.1, forward strand.
TATTTTATCTCCACATGAGATAATTAATGGAAGTCTGGCCATTGTGGATACAGGGTGAGTTGGCATTGAGTTGGACATGTAGGGTTTGAGGGGCCATGGCAACGGTTGGGATGGCTGTTGCCATTGAGTTGGCATGGAGGCTGTGGACGGGGTGTGAGGAGTGGGTGGGGTGTGAGGGGGCACTGAGGGGCGAGAGCTGGAGGGCCTAACTAATTTTGTTACAACTGGCACGAAGTCCTAGAGAGCTGAGGTGGGCCTTCTAACCAGCTGGCTAAGCACTTACCTGTCCTCAGGACAGTCTAGCATCTGTTTCTGAGCTCGCCCCTATACCGCACACTCCACCCCCAAACCCCCCCAAACCCACCCCACTCCTGAGCGAAAATTGTGCCTGACTGTGTGCTTTAAACCAGGATGGGTCAGCCAAGTTCAGAAACTTCCTAACTTGAGTTACCCATCTCAGTAGCAAAAATCCAGCCCACACTGTCACAAACACTCTCTCACTCCCTCACCCACACAAATATACCCCAGACCCAAACACACACACACACACACACACACACACACACACACACACACACACACACATGGACAAGCAGTTAAGAGTCAACCACATTGGCGTAGGGACTGGACTCACATATAGAGCAGACTAGCTAAGGACAGCAGGTTTGTTTAACAACAATCTGGCAGCTTCAAGTTCACAATACCAGCTTATTTCCAGATTGTTTTAAACAGAATTCCACATTGTGAACTCCATGGTGCATTTTGAACTGGATATATTCTCTGGATTATTAATTCAGTAACGTAACCATTGTATCTCTTCCTGCAGTTAGACAAAGTGAGTGTATAGAGTGAGAGGGAGGGGAGAATCTTTGCTCTCTAAGCCTTTAAAATGAGTTTAACTAGGATCACAAATTGTCAAAATTGCACTCTGTGCTAATCTACCCTCCACATTAAGCAATGTGGCCCTGCCACCTTTGGGAATTCTTACTCTGCTTTACTCCAGGCTCAGACCATTTTTCTATTCAGTCACAAGATGTGGGCTTCGCTGGCTGTGCCAGCATTTATTGCCCATCCCTAGTTGCCCTTGAGAAAGTGGTGGTGAGCTGCCTTCTTGGACCGCTGCAGTCCATGTGGTGTAGGTACACCCACAGTGCTGTTAGGGAGGGAGTTCCAGGATTTTGACCCAGCGACAGTGAAGGAACGGTGATATATTTTAGTTTAAGGTCGACGTGAAGCCACAACCACCTTTCACTAATACTAGCTGCACAATGTAAGTGTGCTGTTAGCACACAACTTCAGTAGAAATTTAAATTTTGGATACAGACTCCACTGTTTAAAGTTGGTGTTAAATGATTTGCCCACTGTACATGGTAAAATCAAAAATCAAAGTATCCAACAAGGGCCTCTGCTACTTGTTAACAGTTACAGCCAGAAGTTACCGCCTCATTAAAGGAAGGCGGGAATGTAGTGGCATTGTCACTGGACTAGGAATCCAGGGACCCAGGATAATGCTCTGGGACCTGGGTTCGAATCCCATGGTGGAGTATGAATTCAATAAAAACCTGGAATCTAATGATGTCCATGAAACCATTGTCAATTGTCATTAAAAACCCATCTGGTTCACTAATGCCCTTTAGGAAAGGGAATCTGCCTCCCTTACCTGGTCTGGCCGACATGTGACTCCAGATCCACAGCAACGTGGTTGACTCTTGCCCTCTGAACTGGCTACTCAGTTGCTTCAAACTGCAACAGAAAAGTCAATAAGAAATGGAACTGGATGGATCACTTGGCATTGACCTGGAAAAAGGAAACAATAACGGCAAACTCAACCCTGTCCTTACTAACCTGGGGGCCAGTGCAAAAATTGGGAGAACTGTCTCCCAGACTAGTCAAACAACAGCCTGACATAGTCATCCTCATGGAATCATATCTTACAGATAATGTCCCAGACACCACCATCACCATCCCTGGGTATGTCCTGTCCCACCAGCAGGACAGACCCAGTAGAGGTGGGGCACAGTGGTGTACAGTCAGGAGGGAGTTGCCCTGGGAGTCCTCAACATCGACTTTGTACCCCATAAAGTCTCATGGCATCAAGTCAAACATGGGCAAGGAAACCTCTTGCTGATTACCACATACTGCCCTCCCTCAGCTGATGAATCAGTGCTCCTCCATGTTGAACACCACTTGGAGGAAGCACTGAGGGTGACAAGGGCGCAGAATGTACTCTGGGTGGGAGACTTCAATGTCCATCACCAAGAGTGGCTCAGTAGCACCACTGCTGACCGAGCTGGCCGAGTCCTAAATGACATAGCTGCTAGACTGGGTCTGCGACAGTTGGTGAGGGAATCAACAAGAGGGAAAACATACTTGACTTCAACCTCACCAACCTGCCTGCTGCAAATGCTTCTGTCCATGACAGTATCGGTAGGAGTGACCACCGCACAGTCATTGTGGAGACAAAGTCCCACCTTCACATTGAGGATACCCTCCATCGTGTTGTGTGGCACTACCACCGTGCTAAAAGGGATAGAGTTCGAACAGATCTAGCAACTCAAGATTGGGCGTCCATGAGGCGCTGTGGGCCATCAGCAACAGCAGAATTGTACTCGAACACAATCTGTAACCTCATGGCCCAGCATATCCCCCACTCTACCATTACCATCAAGCCAGAGGATCAACCCTAGTTTAATGAAGAGTGCAGGTGCAGGAGGGCATGCCAGGAGCAGCACCAGGCATACTAAAAATGAGGTGTCAACCTGGTGAAGCTATAACACAGGACTACTTGCGTGCCAAACAGCATAAGCAGCAAGTGATAGACAGAGCTAAGCGATCCCACAACCAACGGATCAGATCTAAGCTCTGCAGTCCTGCCACATCCAGTTGTGAATGGTGGTGAATAATTAAACAACTCGTTGGAGGAGGAGGCTCCACAAATATCTCCACCTTCAATGATGGGGGAGCCGAGCACATCAGTGCAAAAGATAAGGCTGAAGCATTTTCAACAACCTTCAGCAAGAAGTGCCGAGCGCATTATCCATCTCGGCCACCTCCAGAGATGCCCAGCATCACGGATGCCAGTCTTCAGCCAATTCGATTCATTCTATATGATATTAAGAAACTGCTGAAGGCACTGGATATTGCAAAGGCTATGGGCCCTGACAATATTCCGGTAATAGTACTGAAGACTTGTGCTCCAGAGTTTGCCACGCCCCTAGCCAAGCTGTTCCAGTTCTAGAGAACATATCTTTTTATTTTCTGTTGGACTTTTGGATTAAAATAACAATGGCTGCAGGTTGAAAGACATGTCCACTGGAACAGGATGAGATATATATACAATGTTACACTTCTGGAATAGAGTATGCCATGAAAGACAGGATGGTGCCAGGAAGGAGTCCTGAACTAAAGGAAAAACAGAATTACCTGGAAAAACTCAGCAGGTCTGGCAGCATCGGTGCTGCCAGACCTGCTGAGTTTTTCCAGGTAATTCTGTTTTTGTTTTGGATTTCCAGCATCCGCAGTTTTTTTGTTTTTATCTCTGAACTAAAGGAGCTGCCTGGCAACAATGTTTTAATTGGCTCCTGACCAGGTGATCAGTTTTTGTGTGAGAGCAGTGCAGCAGAGTAGCTCCTAGCCTGAATGGAACAAGATCTAAAACCTCTTTCTCCTGTGTGTGGAAGATTCCAGTAATTCCACAGTAATAGCTAGCTGGCTTTCTCTCCTCATATCTCTATAACCTGCTTTCTCTCTCAAGATGCCTGTCAAGAGGCAAAGGGGAAAATCACTGTTAATGACATTGAAAGGCAAGTGAATTAAATACTGAAAGTGCTGGAAGACCACCTCGTGTCATCAACAAGAACTGAAAGGAATTTGGAAGACATCAATCAAAATCAACCCATTGAATCCTGTACTCCAGAATTGGTGCTATTGAACTGTTTTATCCCCCCCTTAAAATCCATAGGCAGGATTTTTCCTATGGCAGGCAGGCGGGGTGGGAGTGGAGAGGTGGGGGGGGGGTGGTGGGGGTGGGGGTGGGGAAGGTGGCAGGCGCAGAGCTAATTGAGGCCCACCCAGCTTACTCCCTGAGGCATGGAGCTGCCTCGGGGGATTGAATGGATATTAAAATAATTAAAGGAATGATTTAAAAAATGATCTAAACATGTCCCCACTCATGTGACTGTGACACATGAGTGGGGACATGTTTTTACATTTCTGAAAATGTATTTATTTATTTAATGAAAGCTTCAGGAAACCTCACCCTGCTTGTGGATGAGGTTTCCTGAAAGACGTGTAGGCTGCTCGGGCTTTTTGCCTGCCCGACAACCTTAAGGTTGGACACGCAGCGTTCACAAGCGGTTCAATTAATTTCTTAATGGCCTCAATAGGCCGTTTACATTTTGGCGGACGCACAGCCAACTCTGGCGCACACCCGCCGATCGAAATATCGCAATGAGATCGGGACTCAAGCCCAAAGTCATCGCGCATCAGTTTACGTGTTGGCGTGTCAGGCTCGCACGCTCACTGGAAAACTCTGCCCCATGTTTTTGTGTGTCCTACGTGTCTTGTATGTGTGTGTGTGTGTGTGTGTATAGGGATTGAAGAAGGGGTAGGGTTTAGGTTACAGAGTTAGAAACTAGCAGCTCATACTTCTTTCTTTTTGTCACTGGTTAACGACAGTTTGTTCAATAAACAGTTATTTACTTATTGGCCTGAATATTGCCATTGGTGTGTAGGGGAGGGGCCCTACACTCCGACCGCCAAATGACGTGGGATGACTTCGGGCCTGTGTCCCGATGTCACCATGCGTCATTTCGATCTTTCGTTTGGCGGGCACATGACAGTTGAACTGTCAAAGGCCTATTAAGGCCATTAGGGAAGTAATTTAGATAATTAACAACGCTGCCCGTCCAACCTTAAGCTTGTGGGGCTGGCGAAGAGCCCAAGCGGCCTTCACATTTTTCAGGAAACCTCATCCACGGGCGGGGTGAGGTTTCCTGAAGGTTGTATAAAATGATTAATTCATTTTCGCACAATTCTTACACATGCCGCAGCTCGAGTGACACTGTCACATGAGGGGACATGTCTAAATCAACTTTAGCTTTATTATTTCTAAACTTTTATTATGTGCTTAATCTCCCTGAGGCAGCTCCGTGCCTCAGGAAGGTTTCAGTTCTCTTTCGCGTGCATCCCGCACGACACAGGTAAGTTTCTGGTGATTAAGTTTACAAACCCAGTGCTCATATTAAACAGTTAGGTAGAATTGGGGCAATCTGGTTGCTTGATCAAGCTTTTCCACATTTGTCACTGTTCGGGGATCTGTGGGCCCTAATATTACAGCGCACTATCCCCAGTGAGTTATGACACAGTACAGCTACAACACTGGCATCTACCCGGCTATGTGGAAAATTGTCCAGGTACGTCCTGTACACAAAAAACGGGACAAATCCAACCCGGCCAATTACTGCTCCATCAGTTTACTCTCCATCATCAGTAAAGTAATGGAAGGGGTCACCAACAGTGCTATCAAGCGGCACCTGCTTAGCAAGAACCTGCTCACTGACGCTCAGTTTGGCTTCTGCCAGGGTCACTCTGCTCCTGGCCTCATTACAACCTTGGTTCAAACATGAACAAAAGAGTTGAACTCAAGAGGTGAGGTGACAGTGACTGTCCCTGACACCAAACCTGCATTTGACGGACTGTGTCATCAAGGAACCCTAGCAAAACAAGTGGCAAGTAACATTCATGACACACAAGCGCTAGGTAATGACTCTATGGGAATCAGGGGAAAATTATCCAATTGGAGTCATACCTAGCTTAAAGGAAATGGTTGTGATTGTTGGAGGTTAACCTTCTCAGTTCCAGGATATAAGACCATAGACCATAAGAAGTAGGGACAGAAGTAGGCCATTCGGCCCATCGAGTCTGCTCCACCATTCAAAGAGATCAGGGCTGATCTGATAATTCTCAACTCCACTTTCCTGCCTTTTCCCCATAACCCTTGATTCTCTTACTGATTAAAAATCTGTCTATCTCAGCCTTGAATATGCTTAACGACCCAGCCTCTACAGCCTCTGCGGTAAAGAATTCCACAGATTCACTACCCTCTGAGAGAAGAAATCCCTCTTCATCTCTGTTTTAAATGGGCGACCCCTCACTCTGAGATTATGCCCTCTGGTCCTAGACTCTCCCACAAGGGGAAACAACCTCTCAGTGTCTACCCTGTCAAACCCCCTAAGAATCTTATATGTTTCAATAAGGTCGTCTCTCATTCTTCTAAACTCCAATGAGTACAGGCCCAACCTACTCAACCTCTCCTCATAAGAAAATCCTTCCATACAAGGGATCAACCTAGTGAACCTTCTCTGGACTGCCTCCAATGCCAATACATATTTCCTTAGATAAGGGGACCAAAACTGTTACAGTATTCTAGGTGTAGTCAAACTAATGCCTTGTATAGTTTTAGCAAGACTTCCCTATTTTTATACTCCATTCCCTTTGAAATAAAGGCCAACATTCCATTTGCATTCCCTATTAGCTGCTCAACTTGTATGTTAGCTTCTGTGATTCATGCATGAGGACCCCCAAATCCCTCTGTCCTGCAGCTTTCTTCAGGCTTTCTCCATGTAAATAATATTCAGCTCCTCTATTCTTCCTGCCAAAATGCATAACCTCACATTTTTCCACATTCTATTTCATCTGCCAAGTTTTGCCTCACTTAACCTGTCTATATCCCTCTATAGACTCTTTGTGTCATCCTCACCACTTGCCTTCCCATCTATTTTTGTGTCACCTGCAAACTTGGCAATAGTACATTCATTTCCCTCATCCAAGTCATTAATATCACCGCAGGAGTTCCTCAAGGCAGTGTCCAAGGCCCAACCATCTTCAGCTGCTTCATCAATGACCTTTCCTCCATAATAAGGTCAGAAATGGGATGTTCACCAATGATTGTACAATGTTCAGCGCCATTAATGTCTCCTCAGGTACTGAAGCAGTCTATGTTCAAATGCAGCAAGACCTGGACAATATGGGAATCTTGGGCTGACAAGTGGCAAGTAACATTCATGCCACACAAGTGCCAGGTAATGACTCCAACAAGAGAGAATCTAACCATCTCCCCTTGACACTTAATGGCATTACCATCGCTGAATCCCCCACTATCAACATCCTGGGGGTTACCATCGACCAGGAACTGAACTGGACCAGCCATCTTGTGGCTACAAGAGCAGGTCAAAGGCTAGGAGCAACTCATCTCCTGACTCCCCAAAGACTGTCCACCATCTACAAGGCACAAGTCAGGATTGTGATGGTTTCATCTCCATCTGCCTGGGTGAGTGTAGCTCCAGCAACACTCAAGAAACTCGACAGCATACAGGGCAAAGCAGCCCACTTGATTTCCACTTCATCCACAAACATTCACCCCCTCCATCACCAATGCACAGTAGCAGCAGTGTGTACCATCTACAAGATACACTGCAGAAACTCATCAAGGCTCCTTCGACAGCACCTTCCAAACCCCCGACCTCTACCATCCAGAAGGACAAGGGCAGCAGACACATGGGAACTACCACATGGAAATTCCCCTACAAGTCACTCAACCATCCTGACTTGGAAATTTTTTGCCATTCCTTCACTGTCACTGGGTCAAAATCCTGGAACTCCCTCCCTAACAGCACTGGGGGTGTACCTACACCAAAGGGACTGCAGCGGTTCAAGAAGACAACTCGCCACCACCTTCTCACCCACATCCCATAATGGATAAAAATAAAATTAAGCTAGTGACTCTTTAACAAGGCTGAATGAAACTGCTCAAAGCCCGACTTTACCTGAAATGGAGGAACAGGGTAAGTGGTTATTGAACTAACCAAAATAACCAATGGTCTTAATCATTATAAGTGGCAACTTTGCAATTGATTCCTGTAGTGACAGTGAATGGTAAGCTCCATTATCCAATAGAGGCAAGTGCTTGTGATAGGGCTGGGCAGTATAATGGTGGGAACCGCACATGAAATAAATCAGCTGGAGTAATACATCCAGGTTACCTCAGACCAGAGGGACAATGAATCAATGGGAGAATGTTACTGGAAACAGCAGGAAGCTAGGAACCCATGAGTTCCTATTGAGATCATAGCGCAGTATCGTAAAATATCAGTGAACTGCAATTGCCAAGTGTTTCCTTTGTTGCGCTCCTGAAGCTTCCCCAAGACTCTTTACCTTCAGCCATAATGTATGCAAAGAGCAGAAGATTGAACTGGTGCAAAATAGAACTGTACAGAAACCAAAGAGCCTCTGACATCACAGAGAAACCTGGAGAGATTCATTAATTTCTGCTCCGTCTCATTATTTATTTTGGATTGTCTTTATTGCTCAGTTAATACTCTGAAAGCAATTAATTACTTTTGTGCTGAATTTCTACCTCTCCACTGGGAAAGAGTCAACTGTAGTTGTTATTCTCTTGTGAGTGAAATCCAACCAATTCAAAGAAAGAAGCAGCTTTTATACAAATGATTTTCATGGCTTCAGGACATCCCAAAGCACTTCAGTGCCAAGCAAGTTATTATGAAGTCTTGTAATGCAGGGAAATGAAGCAGCTAATTTGTGCACAGTAAGCTCCCACAAACAGCATAAGAACATAAGAAGTAAGAGCAAGAGTAGGCCATTTGGTCTTTGAGCCTGCTCTGCCATTCAATATGATCATGGATGATCCTCTATCTCAGTTACACCTTCCCACAATTCCCACAGAACCCTTAATTCCCTTGATAACAAAAATTTCTCGATCTCAGTCTTGAATATACTCAACTACTGAGCATCCAGCTCTCTAAGGTCGAGAATTCCAAAGATTCGCTATCCTCTAAGTGAAGAAATTTCTCTTCTCCTACACTTGTTCTGAGACTGTGACCTCTAGTTCTAGACCATTCACCCCTTCCACTATCCCCAGCCAGGAGGGGTGAACAGCCTCCAAGGACCACCCTGTCAAGCTCCTGAATAATTGAACAGCTTTCATGCAAAGTGATAATGGCCAGATAATCTGCTTTAGCGATGTTGGTTGAGGGATAAATATTGGCCAGGACACCAAGGAGAACTCACCTGCTCTTCTTTGAATAATGTCATGGAATCTTTTATGTCCACATTTATGGACCAACTGGAAAAATGGGCCAGAAAATGGCGGATGGAATTTAATGCAGAAAAATGTGAGGTATTGCATTTTGGAAGGACAAACCAAGGTAGGACATACACAGTAAATGGTAGGGCACTGAGGAGTGCGGAGGAACAAAGGGATCTGGGCATTCAGATACATAATTCTCTGAAAGTGATGTCACAGGTAGACAGGGTTGTAAAGAAAGCTTTTGGCATACTGGCCTTCATAAATCAAAGTATTGTGCATAGGAGTTGGGATGTTATGGTGAGGTTGTATAAGACATTGGTGAGGCCAACTTTGGAGTATTGTGTACAGTTCTGGTCGCCTAACTACAGGAAGGATATCAGTAAGATTGAGAGAGTGCAGAGACGATTACTAGGATGTTGCCGGTTCTTAAGGAGTTGAGTTACAGGGAAAGATTAAACAGGTTAGGACTTTATTCCTTGGAGAGTAGAAGGATGAGGGAAGATTTGATAGAAGTTTACAAAATTATGAGGGGTATAGACAGAGTAAATGGGATTAGGCTCTTTCCACTTAGATTAGGAGAGATAAACATGAGAGGACATGGCTTTAGGGTGAAAGGGGAAAGGTTTAGGGGGAACATTAGGGGGAACTTCTTCACTCAGAGAGTGGTGAGAGTGTGGAACGAGCTACCATCTGACGTGGTAAATGCGGGCTCACTCTTAAGTTTTAAGAATAAATTAGATAGATACATGGATGGGAGAGGTCTGGAGGGTTATGGACTAGGTGCAGGTCAATGGGACTAGCAGAATAATATTTTGGCACAGACTAGAAGGGCCGAATGGCCTGTTTTCTGTGCTGTAATGTTCTATGGTTCTGTGGTTCACTTGAGACGGTGGACAGGCCTCAGTTTAATGTCTCTTCTGAAAGTAATGCCAATGGATTGCAGTCATCATGAGGAACTTAATGGGGTGTTCTTCTGGAACTATTCATGCAAGATGATTACAACAGTGGAATAAGGTCACTCAGAAAGCTGATTAGAGTTCGCTTGCTTTTTGGTTTTCTGAGCTGCAATCACCGTCACTATTTAGAAAAGCAATCAGCTTGAATTGGCTGTTAGCCTCATCAGAGCAGCCAACTGCAGAGCTGAATTTCAATGAGATTGGCCTAGATTGATGTGTCCCTTAAATCCTCTCCTGGCATTGGAAGGAATCCCACTCACATGCTGCATTTCACAGCTTCAGCCCTGCTTGCCTTCCCAGGTGGTTGTTAGTGATCGCATTGGAAGAGCAGGTTGATTTCATTCGCTCATTAATCCGATTCCCTTAAAAATGTTGCAGTAAGAACTCGGCCCATTTTCTGAAAACAAGTTCGTTTAGGGCCCAGTCTCTAAATAAGAGCTTGGTTATTTTGGACTGAGGTGAGGAGATTGCCCTCCACTGGAAGGGTTGTCAACCTTTGGAATTCTCAACCCCCAGAAGCTTGTGGATGCTCAGTTGTTGGGTTCATTTAAGAGAGAGATTGATAGATTTTAGGGAATTAAGGTGATAGTGCAGGAAGGTGGGAGTTGAGTTAGAAGACTGGTCATGGTTTTACTGAGAGCAGGCTCATAGAGCCAAATGGCTTACTCCAGCTCCTGTTTCTTATGTTATTTAGTTCTTTTGATGGAGAGGTCATTAAAGGTTAAGATTTACTACTAAAAATCAGGTCAGATATATTTTGTTATTCGATTTAAGATGGTTGGCAGAATCGCCCAACCGGCTATTTTTTCTTTTACCCAGTTGTAAACCGATTTATTCATAATGTGAATAATCCCAGCAATGTACCAAATATTCCACACGAATCCCCGGGACCTAAGTTTCACTTTCCACAATGTAAATGCTTATGTGTCCATTCACAAAGAGGACTGTGCTTTCCAGCAATGGCAGTGCAATAACTCTGTGAAGGAGCCAATTTCTTTCCCGCATACAGTAGGATATCATGATCAGTGAATATCTGCCACTTATCTGTCCTAATTTCATGATAGTTTACATTCCCAGTGCACATTATTTGGTTTGAGCCCTTCCTTTCTCCATAATTTTGGCTGAAAGGATGGAGAGCATTACCTTTTCATAATATCTTATATTATTACAGGTCCGGTTGTAAAATGGTTATGGTACTGGATTAGTGGGCGTGAATTCAGAGCCAACCATGGGAAATTGAATTTAATGAACCCCAATAATTTGAGTGAAGCAATGACTATGATAGTTGTTTGATTGTTGTAAAAACCCCAGGTTACTTATCTTCACAGGAGGAAGTCCACCAGCCCCTACCTAGCCTACTTTTGACTCCAGTCCAACACCAAATGGTTCACTCTCAACAACCCACGATCAATTGCAAGGACTACGGGCAATAATGCTGACCTGCCCAATATCTGGAGGGTACAGACGTTTTAAAAAAGTGAGGCACACAATGAATTATATTTAAGAGCAGGCAAGTGTAAGTGACTATTTTGTGCACAGCCAACTCCCATAAACAGCAATGAAACAAATCAAAATAATGCACGATAAGGGCATAAGGGAAAAAAGCAAAATACTGCGGATGTTGGGAATGTGAAACAAAAACTGAAAATGCTGGAAAAACTCAGCAGGTCTGACAGCATCTGTGGGGAGAGTTGATGAAATGGGAATATATATATATGGGTAAAAGGGAAGTGGTTGTCACAAAGAAGGATTTGCAAACTGCTTCAGCTAATGCAATGGAATTGTTTCAATGCGTTCGGGTACATCTGATTATTTGTTCCTGCATTGTCTCCGATGTCGGGATATTTTTCACATCAGGATGGTGAGCAGGACTGGACACGATAGTCCAGGTGAAACTGCAGAAGTACCTTAGAAGGGTCAGTACCACCACCTGGGAATTGTGCTCTGCCCCTCTGCCTGAGACTGTTAACTCCAAAGGACAGGTGGATCAGGAGAGAGTGTTCAAGGACTCAAAATGGTTGAGGAAAGGATTTCTTTTTATTCTTTGAAGAGATGTGGATGTCACTGGCGAGGCCAGCATTTGTTGCCCATCCCTAATTGCCCATGAACTGGGTGGCTTTCTAGGCCATTGCAGAGGGCACCCACGTGGCTTTGGGTCTGGAGTCACATGTAGGCCCAGACCAGGTAAGGATGGCAGATTTCCCTCCCTTAAGGACGTTAGGGGATTTTTACAACAATCGATGATAGTTTCATGTTCACCGTTACTGAGACGAGGGGCAGCATTTTCCTGTTGGTGTGTGGGGCTGGGTCCCACACTCTGACGCGTAAATTGACGCGTGGTGATGTTGGGTGCGTGTCCCGATGTCACCATGCGCCATTGCGATATTTCAGAAGGCGGGCGCGCCATGAGTTCGGAGGCGCACCCGCCATTGAGTAACGGGCCAGTTAAGGCCCTTGAGGCAGCAATTAAATATGATTTTTTGCAGCCCGTGCGACCTTCAGGACATTGCACGGACACAACGGGCAGGCGGGTAGGAGACATTTGTATAAACCTCAATCACGGGCGGGATAAGGGGGGGTGAGTGGGGTCGCGAATGTGATCTGTCAGGTATTTAAGTGTGAAAGTTATTTATACTTGCCTGTGTGAGCAGGAATATTTCAAAACTCATACCAGCTGCTTGGACAGGAGTAAGGACTTGTTCAGGACTCTACAATAAAGATCATTTCTGGGGCCTGCAGCTTTCAGGAAGCCTTCCCTTAGCCTGGGAATGGGAGTTGTGCTCTCCACTGGAGGCAGCTCCTCTAAGGAGGAAGGGAGGGCTAGAAGGGGGAGGAGGCCAGGAGTTCACATTCAGCCTCCAGGGGAGCCACCTGTGGGAGGAGAGGCGCAGGCACAAGGGGCGCAGGGCCAAGAGGGAGTCCCAGGCGGAAGGGGCCACAGAAGACACCACTATCCTGCTGCCAGGGTTTACAGGCAGTGAAGCAGCTACCTCAATATGTCTGAGGTGCTGTGCCAAAGGAGGCTCTGTCTCTCAAGGGAGACAGTCAACAAAATCTATCAGATGATAGGCCCTGAGATCACCACTAACTGTATGGGTGGACACCCCATGCCAGTGGCTCTACAGGTCACAGCTGCCCTCAACCTCTATGCCTCCGGCTCTTTCCAAGGGTCGGTGAGTGATCTTTGTGGTGTCTCCCAATCAGCTGTCCACACTTGTGTTAAGCATTTACGAAAGAGAAATCATGCTTGACAAATCTACTGGAATTTTGCGAGGATGTAACTAGTAGAGTTGATGAGGGGGAGCCAGTGGTTGTGGTTTATTTGGACTTTCAGAAGGCTTTCGACAAAGTCCCACACAAGAGATTGAGGTGTAAAATTAAAGTGCATGGGATTGGGAGTAGTGTATTGAGATGGATAGAAACTGGTTGGCAGACAGGAGACAAAGAGTAGGAATAAACGGGTCACTTTCCGAATGGCAGGCAGTGACTAGTGGGATACAGCAGGGATCAGTGCTAGGACCCCAGCTATTCACAATATATATTAATGATTTAGATGAGGGAATTAATTGTGATATCTCCAAATTTGCAGATGACACAAAGCTGGGTGGGAGGGTGAGCTGTGAGGAGGGTGCAGAGATACTTCAGTGAGATTTGGACAAGCTGAGTGAGTGGGCAAATGCGTGGCAGATGCAGTATAATGTGGATAAATGTGAGGTTATCCATTTTGGTGGCAAAAACAGGAAGGCAGATTATTGTCTGAATGGCTATAAATTGAGAAAGGGGAATGTGTAATGAGACCTGGGTGTCCTTGTACACTAGTCGCTGAAGGTAAGCATGCAGGTGCAGCAGGCGGTAAAGAAGGCAAGTGGTATGTTGGCCTTCATAGCGAGAGGATTCGAGTACAGGAACAGGGATGTCTTGCTGCAATTGTACAGGGCCTTGGTGAGACCACACCTGGAATATAGTGTGTAGTTTTGGTCTCCTTATCTGAGGAAGGATATACTTGTTATAGAGGGAGTGCAGCGAAGGTTTACCCGACTGATTCCTGGGATGGCGGGACTGACATTTGAGGAGAGATTGAGTCGATTAGGATTATATTCACTGGAGTTCAGAAGAATGAGGGGGGATCTCATAGAAACCTATAAAATTCTAACAGGACTACACAGGTTGGATGCAGGAAGTATGTTCCTGGTGGTGGGGGAGTCCAGAACCAGGGGTCACAGTCTGAGGATATGGGGTAGACCATTTTGGACTGAGATGAGGAGAAATTTCTTCACCCAGAGAGTGGTGAGCCCGTGGAATTCACTACCACAGAAAGTAGTTGAGACCAAAACATTGTATGTTTTCAAGAAGGAGTTGGATATAGCTCTTGGGGTGAAAGAGATCAAAGGATATGAGGAGAAAGCGGGAGCAGGATATTGAGTTAGATGATCAGCCATGATAATGAATGGTGGAGCAGGCACGAAGGGCCGAATGGCCTACTCCTGCTCCTAGTTTCTATGTTTCTATGTTTCTATGAAGGAAAAGTACATTTGATTAGTTACAGTGCAGACAATGTCAATGTGCATGCTGCTCCCCCGGATCATTATGCGCTCATCCTTTCATAATCAATGGTCAACCCATGTTGCAAACTTCAATCACTGAGCATTCAGCAGTGCCATGGCTGCTGGGACACACATGGTGACCTGAGTACTCGCCAAACCTATCTCCCCGTGGCACCCCAGCCTCACCACCACCGGTGGACCTGGGGGTACGGCGCCTCTCCAGATCCATGGCCTGCTGCTCGTAAGGCGTTAGGAAGGCCAACTGGGCCTGACCTCCATCTGTCCGCATCCACTCTGCGGAATTGTGTGCAGTCTTCTCCTGAAAAGGAGAGAAGAGCATTGATTAGTCCATCCTGTACCTGAATTCCCATCGCATCCCTGCCAACCCAGCCAGAGTGGGACATTGCAGGGCTCCAGACAATCGTCACCCTGTAGCTGCCACACACTCACCCAATAAAGCCAGGGCTGACCCACCCCCCATTGCCCAAATGGTGCCCCCTTCACATGTGGCACCACAAGGTGTTACTTTGCTAAGCAAGGAGGCACAAGCAAGTGGGACGCAAAGACCAGCAGATGGATTGGTGCCCCGCCAACTGGAAGCTCCCCTCCCAGCATGTTAACACCCTGACTTTGACACGCTCCCCAGTTCCAGCTCTGTGTCTAGGTGCAGAACCTAGAGTTTCACCCCCATTCTATACTCTGGGTGTCAGTGTCACACATACTGCGGGTGCAGAACCCATCCTAGCTCAACACTCTCAGGGTGAACTGAGCACGGGCAATATCTGCTGGCCCACCCAGCGAGGGATCCAGGCTGTGAGGGATTCAGTGCCGTTACTGTACTCAGAGTTGCTGGGCGGGGGAGGGGGGAGCCTTGGGGGGAAAGGCTGACGGCTGCATTAAGTGACCTCTGCCAACATGGTGCTCACCCTCCCCAAGCGCAGGAGGTCGTTGATTGTCTTGTGGCACTGGAGCCGTGTGCACTGCACCACATCATGGGAGCTCACACTCTCAGCCACCTCCTCCCACGCATGTTTGGTCAGGTGGGGAGGCCTCGGCCTCCTGTGCCTCGGAATCAGGACCTCCCACCGCCCGGTCACCTCCTCCAGGAGGGCAGCTCGGCACTCGTCCGAAAACCGAGGAGCACACTGCTCCCGCTGCTCTACCCTCCGACCTGGCCTGGCCCCAATGACCTACCCTCCGGCCTGGCCTGGCCCCAATGGCCTACCCTCCGGCCTGGCCTGGCCCCAATGGCCTACCCTCCGGCCTGGCCTGGCCCCAATGGCCTACACTCCGGCCTGGCCTGGCCCCAATGACCTACCCTCCGGCCTGGCCTGGCCCCAATGACCTACCCTCCGGCCTGGCCTGGCCCCAATGACCTACCCTCCGGCCTGGCCTTCCCCGATGGCCTCCCCTCCAGACTTGTGTCAGGCACATTGCCCTTCTGCTGTGTTCTTCACCCGGCCGTTGTGAGCAGCCTTGCAAGGGCTGCCAGACCTCTATTTAAACAGGAAGCTGGGTCGCCATGGAACCTGGCGGTCTGTACATGCCCTCCGCCCCCCCGCCCACTCCCGCTATCCTTGGGAGTCATGAACTACACTGGGTGGGCCTTAACTGGCCTGCCCGTGTAAAATGGCAGCGTGGACCCAAATCTGGGCAGCGGTTAGGTCCACTCCTGCCTGCACCCACTCCCACACAGCCCGCCCGACATGGGGAAAATCCTCCCCTAAGGGCGGAATTGTCCGGTCCCACTGGTGGCGGACATCATGGTGGGCATGAGTGGACAATATGGTGGGGAGGCCAAAATTCGTCTTCACACTGTTGTGAGACCAGTTTGCGATTGTCCGCTCTGTCCACCAAGGATGGGCCCACGTTTCCCACCGTCCAATATTGGGAACTTGGGTTTTAATGCATTTGCATCTCATTGTTGCGGCCGCAGGCCGGAATCATCTCCCCCAGGTCAGATTGACAGCCCAGGTCGGTTTGTCTTCAGAACGATGCGCTTCACAGCTGTCTTTAGAAGGTGTGCACCTGGCACCCTGACCTTTGAGGGGGAACTCGGAGGTGAGCGCACACAACCTCGCGCAGCCCTCGTGAACATTGCCCGTTGGACTTCGAGGAAGCAGCTCCTCGTTTTCAGGCTGGGAGGGGCACGGAGCAAGTTGCTTTTCCCCGGCTGGTTTTCAATGCAGTGCCGGGGCCAAGGGCTTTGGTGCGGGTCAGGCCGGGAGGGGGTGGGGGGGTGGGAGGGCACAGGCGGCACAGACAGGCTGAAGGAAGTACACAAGCACATGCCGCGTGGGGGGGGGGTGGAAGGGGGGAGGGGGGGATTGAGGGAAGCAGCCACGCACCTTGGAAAAGCTGGTCAGAAGTGAGAATTCTTCCACAGCTGAGACATTCAGCTGTACCTCCATTGACAGGCTTGGAGTCCGGCCTCTGAAGATTTACTGCCCACACGGGCAACGCAAAAGCATGAAAGGGCCACCAAACGCTGCAGAGCTTTTCACCCTCAGGCGCAGAGTGCAAATTAATGTGTGTTCTAGGGGGCAGCAGAACAATTGTCCGACTGGGTGAGTTGTAGAATCTCACAAAATGTGGCCATGGCGCAGTCACTGGTGGAGATGCTCACAGCCCCTTGCAATGTCTTTATTAAGGGTTGGACCAGGATCCATCATGGTTCAAGCTAACAGCGCAGCCTTGCAGTGCGGGTTAGGAGAATGCCTGTACCTGAGCTGAGAGCACAGCCTGCAGTCCAATGGGCAAAGCTGCTGCCAATCGGTCAGGTGGAGTGGGACGGAGGTGGGTGGGGTTTCGGACAGCCAATGAATGCACTACACTCTGGCCATCCCAGTGGTGACCAGAACATTCCTGCATGTGTGAAGGGGCCTTCAGACTAAACCAAGAGAGGCTCTTAGTACACCCAGGCTCACCCACACATCTCTCTCTTTGATCCTGCAGGAGGAGAACATCAGGATCATGGAGTCTGGTGATTTAACGGATGCCTCACGGCTCACAGGGAGCAGAGAAGAAGAAGAGAGTAAGGGAGGTGCCTGGCTCGGCTAAGGGAGGAGCACCTCCCTCTAGATGAAGGGGCTGCAGGGTCTGCTGCATCCACAGCTGAAGATCCACAGAGAGCCGTCGCCTGTAGGTGCCTCACGAGGCCCAGTGTCTATAGATGGCGCCTGTCATTCCTGCAGGTGTCCAGTGAGTGTGAATTCGGACCATCACTTTGCTTTGAAGGTTACACACTGCACAGGGAAGAGGCCCTGGACTGAGACACCTGCCTTTGTCTTGTGCAGGAACCAAGGTTTCACTTGTGAATGACACGGACACTGTTCATCAGAACAAGGAGCCATAGGCAAAGAGACATTCTTGGGAGCTTATTTACAATAGTGAACATTGTGTACAAGTGATTAATATCCAAGCCCTGGCTGTGTACGTCTTGGTGCTCCCCAGATATCCCCAGCGGAGGTGGAGGCCGCCTGCTGACTGCTACGCCCTATCTGTGATGATTTTGGTGGGCATCCTCTGGAAGGCTGAGATCTGGAGGGTCCCGGCCTGCTTTCGGGGTCCTGCTGTGTGGCAGTGACACTCTCCTCGGCCTGTGGAGCTGGAGATCACTAGGATCACAGGAAAAGGGGATTCAGATGGGCCTGATACTCTCGGAGTCACCTGGGTGGATGGCCCCGGGGTGTGCACCTGCTGACCCTCCTCCCTATGGGTACCCGACGGCCCCTGGCTGACTCCTTGAGAAGGGGAAGCTGGAGTGAGATCGAGCTGCCCCACACCCCTCTCACATTGACACTATCGGAGACCAACTATGGCATCAGCGATAGAGCTGAGTCCGCACAGCAGTGCAGGCGTGATGTCCTGGACTGTTGACCTTGGAGGTGTGCACCAGACATACCTACCCGATGTTCGCTAGCTTGTCTTTGCAGCTCCAGCAACAGATTACTCAGAGTAGCGTTGAGAGAGGGATGATGCGGTGTAGAATCCCAAGTTGGTGTTTGCCACCAGCCTTACTGTTGCCGTAGGAACAGTCCGCTCCTCTTCGGCTAACTCCAAAGTGTGGCTCTCGAACGGCATGAGGACTGTGATGTCCTGTGTTCCACCCCTGGTCTGGGATCTCTCCTGTTGATTGTGCGCAACCTTGTCCTGCATAAAGACAGATGGAGAGAGGGTGGGCAAGGTGCATTTCATGCCGAATGGAGGAGGATGCCAGGCGTATGTGTATGTGCTGACTGGAGCTATGGACGGGATGAGGAAACGATCTCCAGAGGAGATGAGGCCAGATGGAGATGTGAGGGTGTGTGTGTGAGAGAGAGAGTGGTGATGTCCCTTGAGCTGGCAGTGAGTGAGATGCCAGTGAGTGTGTGATGGGCTTGTGAGTGTGAGAGTTTAGAGTGATGAGATGGTTGTCTTACCCTGGCGGCATGGATGAGATCATTCATCCTCTGTCTGCACTGGGTGGCTGACCTCTTCTGTGCAGCGTTGGCACTGACCACCTCTCCACACCTCCCAAGCCGGAGTGATGAGACTGACAGGCCTCGTGCAGTCAGAGTTGGTAGAGGACATAGCAGGAGGCCCCCATGGTGTCCAGGAGGCATCCCAGGGAGGTGTCACTGAATTGGAGGGGGGGGGGGTGCTGTACTCTTCTTGACTTTTGGGGCCATGTCTTCACCGGAGCAGCCCTGGGCTGTAAGCATTGAGAAGTGTGTGCGCATGGCTGCAGTTTAAAGATGGCGCCTGGTGGTGAGGGAACGATGAGCTAACAGTAGGCTGGGAAAATTGGAGGCCAGCCACAAGCGATCCTGCACGTTTCCTGTGGCTGCATCATTTATGAGGCGGGGAGGGGACGATACAGCATGAAACCCCCCCTCCCACTGCGGCTGGCGGGTAAAATGCCTTTTTTTCCTGCCCACTTGGGTGCAAATCTGGGATGATCCTGCCCTAGTTTTTTTTTAATTCTAGATTTATGAATTGAATTTAAATTCCACCGGACACTGGGGTGGGATTTAAATCCGTGGCCTGAATTTTCAGCTGGACGGGCACGATCGGCTGGCTCAGGAGCGGCCTGGACGCTGACCACCAGCCGCGATTGGTCTCCGAGCGTCAAATGGCCGGCTCAGCACCCTCCAGGAGGAGGATGGATGATGATGTCAGTGGGGGTGCGGGCGGGCACTGACACAAGACTCCCTGGGGGCAAAGAAATAAAGTTTTTAAAATCAGGGAAAAAGAAATGTCCCAAGTTCGCAATCGGGTACCTGACCATACAGACTATAAGAATGCCGTCCGCATGCTTTGATCTGTGTTTTATTTAATGATGGAAACCTCATCCCGCCCTTGGGTGAGGTTTGATGAAAAATGTAAAGGCTTCCCGGCCGATTTGTCCGTCCGCCAATGTAAGATGGCAGACAGTTGCACCGTTAATGGGCTTAATTGCCCTCTTTGTTGCCAGCGGGCGTGATTCTGACTGTTGCGCCCACCCATCGACCGGCATCACGCCCGATCGGGGTGGGGCACAGGTAAAATTCAGCCCTTGGGTCTCCACCGCATCAGCCCTGGGCCTCTGGATGACCGGTCCGGTGAGGTTACAGACAGACCACCAACCGCACCCCTCCCTCTCTCCCCCACCCCACACCCCCCCATTCCCGACCCACTCGAGCGTTAAATAGCGTGTGATAACGCTGGGCCCAGCGTCTCGATGTCATCGTGCACTCACGCCATGTTTCGGTCTGCAGCTGGGCGCTAAACTCGGAAGTGCGCCCGCCGAGAATTAGGAGGGTTAGTAAGCCCATTATTGGAGCAATTGACTGGGGTTTTTTGCTGCCCCCTCCAACGTTACGGTTGCTGGGCGGACGAATGGGCCGAGTGGCCTCTGCATTTTTCAGGAAACCACATCCAAGGGTGGGATGAGGTTTTTCGTTATTAAATCAAAAAAAAACCCAAAAATCTATGCTCAGGATTTTTATAAAGTCTATGCACAGGTCATTGCTTGTGTTGTGTGGACATTTTTTCCCAGGTTTAAAAATTTTTATTTGATACTCTTGAGGTCTTCAGGTCCCTGAGGCAGCTCTCTGTCCCCGCACCAGCACTGACATCAGCGCTCAGTCTCCTCCCACTCCCAACCCAGGCAGCGCTGATCATATTGATCCGACTGAAAACGTTGGCAGTTAGAAAAGAGACTTCAGTAGGTGAGGAAGGATTTATCCCTAGAACACAACCCAGTGGGGATATGTTCAAATTTGTACAAGCTCTTCCAATGTTTGAGGAAAAAAGATACTGAAGCATTCTTTATTTCATTTCAGAAGCTAGCTAAACAGATGAAATGGCCACTGGAAGACTGGATGTTATTATTACAGTCTAAGTTGTTAGGTAGGGGGCTTGAGGTATATGTTTCGCTTTCAGAAGAAATGTTGGTGAATTATGATGTGGTGAAAAAAATTAACCAATTAATGGCCAGCCAGTGTGAAATCGCGGTCAGGGGCTGATCACGGGCGGCTGTCCAAGCCTGGCCGCTTCCAGGCCCGCCGATCGTGCCCGCTTGCCGGCCTAAAAATCCTGCCCCTGGCCAATAATTATATGTCAATCATCACCACTAAAACAGATTATCTGGTCTCGTACCTCTCATTGCAGTTTGTGGGATCTTGCTGTGTGTAAATGGGCTGTCACACAACCTAACTTACAACGGAGGCTGCACTTAAATGTAATTAATGAATTGGCTGTGAAGCATTTTGGGACATCCTGAGATAAATATTGGCCATGACATCAGGAGGACTCCACTGCTGCTTTGACTATTTTTTATGTTCACCTAATAGACACAGATAGCACTTTGATTGAATGTCTTATGCAAAAGGCAGCACTTACTCTGTACTGGAGTGTCAGGTTAGATTGTATGTTCAAGTGTCTGGAACCCATAATCTACCAGCTCAGGTCTGACAGTGCTACCAACTAAGCCATGGTTGACACTACACATACATTCGATAGGCAAATGAACCAATCTGTTTCCTTGTTTGAGACAGGTGATGAGAAGCTCAATCTAGGCTAATACTTCAGTGCAATACTGAGGGAATGCTACATTACCAGAGGTGCCGTTTTTGTCCCCTCCTCCTGCAGTAATTCTCACGTGGCTCGGTCTCATGCTTTTCTTTATAGAATGCACTTGTGAAGCATTTCACAATGGGGCATTTCATTATGCTAAAGGTGCTACGTAAATATAAATTGTTGTTGTTGTTGTTGGCAATGTTGTGGCTGCCATGTTAGCCTATATAACATATTAGAATTCTAAAAATAAAGCTATTGGTTATGGGAGCGCATTTGAAAACCATTATCTGCATCACCTGTTTGGTCTGTTTCCATAACCTCTCTGGTGACCTCCCCGCCCCTTCCCCCATCCCATTAAAACCATCCGATACCCGACCACGCCTCTGGACTTGCCACTCTACAAAACCCTGCTGCCCCCTCTCACTGTAACTGTTTCCTCCACTGCCCAGTACTCTCAGTTTAAACCCCCAGGACCCCACCGCAGACAGTGCTGACCGCGCCCTTTAGGACCACCTCTCTCCCTTTATCCTTGCCTGGAAACACCCACAACCCCTCACCCCACCCCATTCACAGGACACCCACACCCAACATGCAAAGCCCCCTCCCCCCCCCACCTCGCCCCCTCGCCCCCCCCTCCCCCCCCTCGCCTCCCAGATCGCTGCACAATTGCCTTCCCTCCTTGACTCAGTCCCTGCCCTGGACTCCCTCCCTCCCATGGCCAGCCTCCCTGGTCTGTTCCCCTTAAACTGGCGCCACCTGATCATCACCTCGTTGAATAACGTTCCCCAAATTGGAAAAAAAACAGTGACTACTCACTCCAACTCCAGCAAGTTGACTCCCTCCCCTACTGAACTCCACTCACATGTGTCGAGTAAAAGGTTAACATCAGAAGCATGCAAGATGCAGATGTAATAATGACGTCTTGAAGAGAGCAGAAGCTCTTACCTTGTGTGGAGGTCCAAATGTGTAAATATTTGCTGTAGATAAATAGTCCTACTTAGAAAGTCAACAGACTTGAGCAGCATACTTTTTGAAGAGTAGACAATCCCCAAACCCCATCTAAGCCCCTACCTCACAACAAAACAACATACAGCCGTCAATTTGAAGGCACCTATTGCTCACTCACTGATAATTGGGAGGGGAACTTCATTCTGGTGAGCTGTTCTTATGATGACCATGCACGACCTACAGATCCACTTCCCGACAGTTGCCGACAGGAAGCTCAACAACACCTTCAAACTTCCCTAAGCTTAACCCCAAAAGTTCATCCCGCCTTCGGGGAAGTGGATTTTTGGCCTCGCCAACTCAATTAAGTTGCAACGCTTGGCCTGCTTCCCGTTCCTGGGAGTGGCACAGGACAAGATTCCGTCCAACTTTTCAGATCAACGACCTCTCACCCGGACTGGGATGGTCATCGAACTGAAAGGTTGACTCTGTTTCTCCCCCCGCAGATGCTCCTGACCTGCCGAGTGTTTCCAGCATTTTCTGCTTTTATGAAAAATTTCATAAACATCCTATTCCATCTGCCGACTGAACATCCGATTTCTTCAGTGAGTTTCACGCAATTCTGAGCTCTACATCTCTTTCATAATATAAAGGATCTTGTCTCTGGAAAGATTTTTATGTAATAAAGGTAAGAGTTTATAGTTATATTTCACCCCTTCAGGGATAATGAAATATTATTGAAGCATTGTCACTGCTAGGAAGCAGACACAGCAAGTTTCGCAAACAGCAATCAGATCTCACCCTCTCCTGTTATCACACTGGGAGTGTCAGCCTAAATTACACACACAAGTCTTTGGAGTGGGGCTTGAAACCTCAACATTCTGACTCAGACTTAAGACCCATTGAGTCACAGCTGTCACACATTAATCACTTACTGCCATTGCATTTTGAAAGGATTCGGAATCTCAGATTGTCGCTTACTTATGGTGTTCTGCTGTCGAACCCCGAAGTTCTGGGATTCTCTCCCGATACCTCTCCACCTCTCTCTCCTCCTTTATGATGCTCCTTAAAACCTACCTCTTTAACCAGGTTTTCAGTCATTTGTCCTAGCACATTCTTATGTGGCTCAACGTTAAATGTTGCCTGATAAAGCAACCATGAAGCACCTTGGGACATTTAACTACATTGAAGGCACTATATAAATGCAAGCAGTTGTTGTTTTGTCAGTACATTGGAAACGACCTGCATCTATTCCTTACAGATTACGAGAGCTTTGCCGTTTGGTTATTCATTGGGAGCCTTTGGCAGTGCAATCTCCAGCCCTTGCAAATCGTGCACTCGCCAACCTCGTGTGAGATTGAACTGGTTTGCAATTAATTTTTATGCTAATTTATGCTAATTAGCAAGCTGTACCTGTGAAAGGAAAAGTCTCAGGTGCTCTGGGGACTGATGGATGCCAGAGGCAATGAAACTGTGGTAACACCGGAGCAGCAGCGAATGGCAAAGGGGGAGGCTTATGAGAAGCCTCAGCAATCAGAGGCACAGGTCATGCATTTGGAATTGGAAATGAGACATTTGAAATCCATTCCTCATCAAAATTGACAATGCATATCATAGACAAAAAGCTGCAATTCACAGTGGATGTGAAGTCCCTTCTCTTCCTTTTAACCTCATGGTTAGACTATCTTAACATGAAGAACAGGCCCTGCTACATTTTGGATAACACTTTGACGTTCAAAACTCCAGACTAATTTGCAAAACCTTTGTTGTGAAATTAGGTAAAGGGAATTGAAATGCACTCAGAAATATTGATCTAAATTTAAATTGACTGCACAAAAAGAATCACTTTATAAATCACAACTTGAATTGCAACAGGCTGTACTCTACCTCAAAGAGCCTGAAGGCATGAAATATTGGCATTATATCTTGTTTTAAAATGGGCCTGTGCACTTAACTTAATTTGCAGTCATGGCTTTGATTTTATTAGTGGGGCAAGTTAGACCTTCACTACCAGGGATGAGAGACTCCAGCTTTAGGGGGCACAATTTGGACCTCGGTCGGTGGGCTGGACGGGGTTGGTTGGGAAGCTGATCGCCCACCTCCCCCCATGTGGAGGCTGGAAGGCGATTCCACGCTGGTGGGCCAACTATGGTCTGCCCGGTGTAAAATGCGAGCGGCAGCGCTCAGCACTGTCTGTGCGGGTGGTGGAGGGTGGGGGGGGGGGGGAGGAGGGTGAGTGTACGTGTGCTAGAGAATCTCCCTGGGGCACAGAGCTGCCTCTAGGGGGGGATATTTATTTTTATTTGACGTTGGAAACCTCATCCCGCCTGTGGATGAGGTTTCCAAAAAAATGCAAAGGCCGCTTGGCCTTGTTGCCTGCCCCGCCAATTGTAAGGTTGGACGGGCAGTGAAAAATTTAAGTTAATTGATGGTTTAATGGCCTTAAAAGGCCTTTGAATTGTCGGCGGGCGCACTGATGATACCCGCGTGCACCCGCTGACAGAACTATCGCGCGAATGTGCGTTGATGTCGGGACACTCGCCCAATGTCAACCCGCATCATTTCATATTCAAGTGGGTCGGGCGTGCGCCCACCTGCCAATGTGAAAACTCTGCCCATGGAGGGACTGGAGAAGCTGGGATTGTTCACCTGAGAGCAGAGAAGGTTAAGAGGAGATTTAATAGAGGCGTTCAGAATTAAGAACAGGTTTTGATGGCGTAAATAAGGAGTTTTCATGGCAGGAGGGTCAGTAATCAATGGATTAACAGATTTAAGATAATTGCCAAAAGATCCAGAGGGGAAGTGAGGAGAACTTTTTCATGCAGCGAGCTGTTGTGACCTAGAATGCGCTGCCTGAAAGGGCAGAGGAAGCAGATTCAATAACTGCTTTCAAAAGGGTGTTGGATAAATAGGTGAAAAGAAGATGTTTACTGGACTATGGGGAAAGAGAAGAGGAGGGGCACTGCATAGCTCTTTCACAGGCATTATCTTTTGGTGTTGTATCATTCCACGATATTTTATAAAGAATAATCTTGATTTCCCTGAATATTTTATTACCTCTGCTGTTACAACCCACCACTACCACCTAGCTAGTGCCTATTCTGTCTTCTGATAAATGCATTCATAGCAAAAAGTATGGTGTATCCCCCTCATAAAACACTTTCTTAGCTGCCTAAAAAATGTTGACATTTATCTTTCCCAATAAGCAATCCTGTAGTTGGCTCAACAAATATTATATTTTGCATTTTATCAATTGGTATTTATTCAGTGTTATGCCTAAAACCTTTCAAGCAAGTGTATTTCGATCTGAAAATTACTTTAACCTGTCAGTCATGCCTCATTTGGAAGGACTCTTGCCTCTGGAGTAGAAGTCCTGGGTTCAAGCCACATTTTAGAGCCTTGATAATCTTTTTAAACAAAAGATTGTCTCTGCATGCTAGTTATGTGGACTTTCAGAAGGTATTCAATAACGTTCCACATAAGAGACTGTTCAAAATTGAGATCAAGTGCAATTTTAGATAACCCACTGAGATCAATAAGAAATTGGTTAGGTGGTTAGAAATTTTGTATGTTTGTATGCTCGTAAATGGAGAATTGGGATAAAAGATACATACTCAAATTGGCAGGATGTTACTTTGTGAAGTAACCCAGGGATCAAGCTTTCCCCTGTGTTTAGAAATGACTTAGGTGAAGGAATAGAGAGCTGTGTATTCAAGTTTGCTGATAACACTAAGTTAGTTGGCACAGAGAGTTGAAAAGGGCAGATTAATGAGCAAGCATAACTGTAGCAGTGGACTTCACTTTGAACCCAGAAAGAGTCTTTTCTAAGTGGTGAGAAGTTAAGAACTTTGCAGGAACAGAGCGATTTAGGAGCGGAATACAGAAATATTAGTCAACAGGTACAAAATATTAAAAAAAAACTAATGGAATGTTGGCCTTTATCTCAAAGGGGATAGAATACCAAGAGATGGAATAGTCTCACGGTTATATAAAGCTTTAGTTAGACCCTCGTTCAATTCGTCTTACATGTTGACTTAGCTGTTTGTGGGCAGCTGTTGCATTTCGAATATAATAAAAAGGTCACTAAGTTGTGGAAGCTCTTTATGGATACAGGGACAAACTAAGCTTACAATTACTATTTAACATTATTTATAAGGCTAACAGAGGCTAACTTCTGCAAATGAGTTAGCAGAGAATCTTTATGCTATGTTCATGGTTTTGTATTAACATCGGTTAAAGGCCAAGCAACAACTTTTTCCACCAGTTTGTGAACTTTTTGATTACAAATATAGTATAAAGTTGTTTCCCTAAAACTCAAAGTAAAACTTCATGTAACGCAACTGGTGATTGCTGTTTGTTTAGAGTATCATTGAACAAGTAGAAATTCAGCAGTTTGTAATCACCCTTATGCACAATGGTTGCTTGGTGGAACCAGGGACAGATGGGTGGGGTGCAGAAGCAAGCAGGTCTAGGTGGAGATTGGCCAAGCTTGCTGTCGGGGCCTTCCTGCTCTAGGGACGGTTGCCAGGGGTGAAAAGGAGCCTATCATGTACCGTTGCTATCAGAGAAATGAGCCAATCAGCAAGTGTGTATATGACAAGGCAGGAAGTGGAGACCTATTTGAGCATGGTGTTCATTAAGCTCGAAGCCGGACAAGGAAGGGGGATAGCTTAGTGTTGGATCCTTGGTCGCTAGTTTAGTTGGACTAATGGGTCCAGGTTGCTCGCTTGTTTCAGGATGACTGAGTTGGTACCATAGACATAGCAGATCAGCAGACGGTTCTTATGTAGAACACACTATTTATTTACAAAGGAACTCAGCAGCTACACTTGTGCACTTACAAGTCAGACTCTATCTCTACATTACAGAGTCTTACTCTAGACTACTCACTTCTGACTACAGAGTACAGATGACTGAGGTAGCTCACACCACTCTCTCATTGGATA
Organism: Carcharodon carcharias; assembly: GCF_017639515.1. Taxonomy (NCBI): domain Eukaryota; kingdom Metazoa; phylum Chordata; class Chondrichthyes; order Lamniformes; family Lamnidae; genus Carcharodon; species Carcharodon carcharias. The sequence continues at coordinate 6,066,332 of NC_054479.1, forward strand.
ATAAGATCATATAATCTTCTATTATAACATTCTTCTTACAGGTGTATCACACGTCAGATTACCACATTCCTCTCCCTGTACTCAGAAATATATTTTACAGTTACAGTTATAATTCTTCTCAAAATATCAAATTATTTACACAGATAATTAATTTACAATTTCAGTTTTTCTGGGGGTTTCCCTATGGGCAGAATTTTCTGGCTGGTGGGCGGGAGGAGTGGGAGCAGGCACGGAACTGGCCCGTGATTGTGTCCGTGCCGCCATTTTATGTGGGTGGGTCAATTAAGGCCCCCCCTGCATGAATCGCGGCTCCCGAAAGGCAGCGGGAGTGGGCGGGTGGCGATGGGTCCGATGGTGACCCGGGGCGGCCTGTTTAAAAAAAGCTGCTGCAGCCTCTCAAAGGCTGTGAATCACGGCCAGTGGAAGGGCTCCCCAGAGCGCAGCTGGTGAGCTGGCCAGGGAGGAGGGTAGGGCAGGGGCGGTGGTGGGCACTGTGCCCCTCGTTTATGGGACGATTGCCTTGCTGCCCTCCTCGAGGAGGTGGCTGCACGGCAGGAGGTCCTCACACCCCAGGTCGGGAGGAGGAGGCCCCCCCCACATGACCAAACGTGCCTGGGCGGAGGTGGCAGAGGTGGTGAGCTCCCGCGACGTGGTGCGACGCACCTGGGTCCAGTGCCGCAAGCGCTTCAACGACCTCTTGAGTACCATGTTGGCATTGGTCACTTAACCCAGCAGGTAGGCTTCCCACCCCCGGCGCCCCCCCAAACCCCCAGCCAACACCCCAACACATCTGGGTATAGTGACCCCACTGGTCACCTAAAATGTCCATCCTTGTGGAGCCCCGTCTTACCAGCCAATTAGAAAGTGAACAGACTCTTCATTGGCCAAATAGATTATTTTTGACTGTCAGTCTTTTTCCACAGTGTCCAATATTTTTATGTGGTAAACAAAAGAAAGTATAAATAAAACAATAATTTTACTTGCTATCAGATTTTTACTCTCAACAGTATCCTGGTGATAAATCTTCAGTTGCTGGAGACTCCAGGCCATTCCTGGAGCTTTGGTAATGTTAGAGAAAGGGGTCCATATCTGAGAGGCACAGCCCGAATGTATGTAATATATGATGTTTTGTCTGAACTATAGACCATCAGATGTTGGGTGCGTATGTCAGGGATCTGGGTCCATGACCCAGCAGTCTCAGGATGTGAATGAAACTATATCTTCATGTGAATCTGTTTTTACCAGCATTATATTTCTAGAAAATAAGTTTTTTGTTACCAGTAATCAATTATATCTGCTATTGATTGAAATTTTGATGTTGTAATGTTCAATGGTTCAATTGTTCTATATTTGATGATGTGAGTCTGTTTACTATTGATGCTCACTGTGTTTGATTGGTTAAGCCTGGGTGTGGAATCAGGAAAAAGTAAACAAATTGTAGAAAGAGCTGGAAGCTAGAGGTGATGCATGGAGTAGACATTTTAAAGCACTGTAAATAAATACTAGTGTAATATCTGCATAGAACTGAGAAATAAAATATAAAACAGATGTAAGGCCTTCAACAACATTTGTTCAAAAAATATCTGCCATGATATGTTAAAACCTTATTAATCAACTTTTGTGATAGAGCTTAGCACTTTAGAAGTGAAATCAGGAAGGAAAAAAGAGAGAGAGAGAAACAGAGAGAAAGAGAGAGAGGGAGAAAGAGAGAGATGGAGAAAGAGAGAGAAAGCAAAAAGCAGGAGAGAAAAAGAGTGTGAGAGAGAGAGAGAGATTTATCCATACTTCATTTGCCCAAAGATGAAAGATTGAAAGAATGCAGCCATGAAATGTTTTAGGAAATGAAGGGTGTTATAAATTTTCACTTTTCTTTTTTCTTCCTCAGGGCAGCTAAGGATTGGTACATAGGAAGAGGAGGAGTCTATTCCGCCTCTTGATCTTGCTTCACCATTCAGTTGGATCATGGCTGATCGGTACCTTAACCTCAATTACCAGCCTTTGCTCCATATTCTGTGCTATCCAATTAAAATCTCCATCTTGAAAGTTTCGATTGTCCTTCAGCATCCATAGTCTTACTTCAACATAATTTACATTAAAAATGCCACCGACGGGTCAATGGTCAAATCAGAAAGAACAAACTTGCATTTCTGTAGGGACCTTCATAACCTCAGGATGTCCCAAAGTGCTTCATAGCCCATGAAGAACTTTGGAAGTATAGTCACTGTAATAATCTCAGAAACACTTCACTCTGCTCATGTACAATTTAATAAGAAAAAAAGTAAATATTAACTAAAAGTTAGTCTTGGTGATATTAATGGAATTGTTTGCCATTTATGGGCTAGACTTTGATCCTTGAGGTGAGGAGCTGGCAAAATTCCTGGCTCAGATTATTATCCATTCTTGGCTGAGAGCCCAGACATCCATTAAAACACTAAAACACCGGAGCCCCAGAGAAAACATTCCTTAATTGACAGCTCTGACTGATCTTTTCTGTCAATTTCACAATGCTTATTTACATACGATCAAGGGGTTTCAAGTTCTTTCAGTTTCAGCTGTTGATACTTTAAAGGGTCTGGATGATCTGCACATTAATTGGGTTGCAGTAAAAAGCAGTTTTTAAAAATAGGAAATAGAAGGATATCAACGAACGACTGTGTTTTTAAAGCTTTTTTTACACACCCCATTGGCACTATAGGGTTCATTGGTTCTCTACTTTGTATAGTGGGTGAATGTGCATGGAAATACCAAAACCTGGCATGGAGAGCATGAGGGGCCATGGAATTGTTTTGGGGCCTTACCTTGGCATGGGGTGGGGGGTGGTACGAGGAGGACCTTTTGAACTTATCTGTCTAAAGGTTCCCTCGTGCTGACTATGGTTTACATCTCTGAGGGGCCATGAACCACAAGTCCTTTAAAACCTGCCCCAACTCTGTGAAAATTGCGGAGGACTAGGACATGCCTGTCTCCACAATTGAACAGGTCAGGTTCGGAGAGCAGGGTGTGGGCTCATGACACAAACCTTAAAAGGCACTCCTGATAACCAGAAGCCCCGGGAATGGGGCTGGGAGTCCTGGGATCCGGTCACAGCCACCATTTTGAACATAGAAACATAGAAACTAGGAGCAGGAGTAGGCCATTCGGCCCTTCGAGCCTGCTCCGCCATTCATTATGATCATGGCTGATCATCCAACTCAATAGTCTGCTCCCGCTTTCTCCCCATATCCTTTGATCTCTTTCGCCCCAAGAGCTATATCTAACTCCTTCTTGAAAACACACAATGTTTTGACCTCAACTACTTTCTGTGATAGTGAATTCCACAGGCTCACCACTCTCTGGGTGAAAAAATTTCTCCTCATCTCAGTCCTAAATGTTCTATCCCATATCCTCAGACTGTGACCCCTGGTCCTGGACTCCCCCACCATCAGGAACATCCTTCCTGCATCTACCCTGTCTAGTCCTGTTTGAATTTTATATGTTTCTATGAGATCTCCCCTCATTCTTCTGAACTCCAGCGAATATAATCCTAATCGACTCAATCTCTCCTCATATGTCAGTCCCGCCATCCCAGGAATCAGTCTGGTAAACCTTTGCTGCACTCCCTCTATAGCAAGTACATCCTTCCTCAGATAAGGAGACCAAAACTACACACAATATTCCAGGTGTGGTCTCACCAAGACCCTGTACAATTGCAGCAAGACATCCCTGTTCCTGTACTTGAATCCTCTCGCTATGAAGGCCAACATACCATTTGCCTTCTTTACCGCCTGCTACACCTGCATGCTTACCTTCAGCGACTGGTGTACAAGGACACCCAGGTCTCGTTATACATTCCCCTCTCTCAATTTATAGCCATTCAGATAATAATCTGCCTTCCTGTTTCTGCTACCAAAATGGATAACCTCACATTTATCCACATTATACTGCATCTGCCATGCATTTGCCTACTCACTCAGCTTGTCCAAATCACACTGAAGTATCTCTGCATCCTCCTCACAGCTCACCCTCCCACCCAGCTTTTTGTCATCTGCGAATTTGGAGATATTACATTTAATTCCCTCATCTAAATCATTAATATATATTGTGAATAACTGGGGTCCCAGCACCGATCCCTGCGGTACCCCACTAATCACTGCCTGCCATTCAGAAAAAGACCCATTTATTCCTACTCTTTGTCTCCTGTCTGCCAATCAGTTTTCTATCTATCTCAATACACTACCCCCAGTCCCATGCACTTTAGTTTTACATGCTAGTCTCTTATGTGGGACTTTGTCGAAAGCCTTCTGAAAGTCCAAATAAACCACAACCACTGGCTCCCCCTCATCAACTCTACTAGTTACATCCTCGCAAAATTCCAGTAGATTTGTCAAGCATCATTTCTCTTTCGTAAATCTATGCTGACTCTGTCTGATTCTGCCACTGTTTTCCAAGTGCTCAGCTATTAAATCTTTTATAATGGACTCTAGAATTTTCCCCACTACCAACGTCAAGCTGACTGGTCTATAATTCCCTGCTTTCTCTCTACCTCCCTTTTTAAATAGTGGGGTTACATTAGCTACCGTCCAATCTGTAGGAACTGTTCCAGAGTCTATAGAATCTCGGAAGATGACCACCAATGCATTCACTATTTCTAGGGCCACTTCCTTAAGTACTCTGGGATGTAGATTATCAGGCCCTGGGGATTTATCGGCCTTCAATCCCATCAATTTCACCAACGCCATTTCCCTGCTAACACTGATTTCTTTCAGTTCCTCCCTCTCACTAAACCCTGTGTTCCCCAACATTTCTGGTATGTTATTTGTGTCCTCCTTTGTGAAGACAGAACCAAAGTATGTATTTAGTTGGTCAGTCATTTCTTTGTTTCCCATTATAAATCCCCCTCTTTCTGACTGACATTTGTCTTCACCAATCTTTTTCTCTTCACACACCTTTTTAAAGGGTTCCCGAGTCATTGCAACTTGGGGAAACTCCAGCCCTATGTGTCGGCTGTTTTCAGGTAGATCTTAACCCATTTACCTTAAAAGGATTAGTAACTCGATTAACATAGCAGGCAAGGAATGTCACACAAACTCCTTAAGTCGGCATCCTGTAAAACCACCAGCTGTAATTTCTTGGTTCCCATCTCATCAGCCAGGACTATTTAGTTTAACTGGTAATGTCACGGTTAGTTGTCAGATTGAAAACGTGTGTTTCACTGAGAGTAACGCATATACTGCCTTCTAAATCCTATTTAAATCCAGGTTTTGACCTTTGCTTGTCCCATAAAGAAGCACAATTAGAATTCAAAGCACATGATGAAGTATGTCCTTCTACCTTATCGAAAGCATTAACCAAAGCAGATTGTAATAGCAAGTGTGATGTTAGTTCAATTGTGCTGCCTTCAGAAACGCACAGAGTACCGCCTTGATCACCAGCACGGTTGAATACTTTTACAGACATTTATATTTCAGGTTACACAAATTTTTTAAAAATGTTCTCAGGATGTGGGCATTTCTGGTAAAGCTGGGATACTAAAGTGCGGAAGTTATGTTTCAGTTTCACTGAGCCATGGTCAGACCCCACGCAGAGTAACTGCGTTCAGTCCCGGGTACACTGCATCTCGGGAAAGACATATTAGCTTTGGAGGGCATGCAACACAGACTCCCCAAAAGGATACCGGAATTTAAAGGGTTAAATTATGACAATCGGTTGCATAAGCCTGGCTTCTGTTCCCTTGAGTTTAGGAGGCTGAGGGGGTAATCTAATCCAGGTGCTTAAAATGCTCAATGGAATTGATAGCATACATAGTGAGAATCTATTTCTATGGGAAATCAGGGAAAAGGGGGCACCATCTTAAAATTTGATTTCGGTCTTTCGGGAGTGAAATTAAGAAGCACTTCATCACACTCTCCACTTGCCTGGATGAGTCCAGCTCCAACAACATTTAAGAAGCTTGACACCATCCAGGACAAAGCAGCCCCGCTTGATTGGCACCACATCCACAAACATTCACTCCCTCCACCACCGACGCACAGTAGCAGCAGTGTCTACAAGATGCACTGCAGGAATTCACCTACTTAGACAGCACCTTCCAAACCCACGACCTCTACCATCCAAAAGGACAAGGGCAGCAGATAGTTGGGAACACCACGACCTGGAAGTTCCCCTCCAAGTCACTCACCATCCTGACTTGGAAATATATCGCCGTTCCTTCACTGTCCCTGGGTCAAAATCCTGGAATTCCCTCCCTAACAGCACTGTGGGTGTACCTACACCACATGGACTGCAGCGGTTCAAGAGAGCAGCTCACCACCACCTTCTCAAGGGCAATTAGGGATGGGAAATAAATGCTGGCCCAGCCAGTGATGCCCACCTCTCGTGATTGAATTAAAAAAAAAACACAAAACCTTTTGAAACTGAAGAATTTTCATCCACAAAAAGGCCTCATGGATCCTCAGGATTCAATTGGAATTTTCATGACTGAGATTGATAGATTTTTATTGGATATCGACAGATATGGAGCTAAGGCAGGTAAATGAGGCTGGGGTAGAGGTCAGTCATGATCTAACTGAATGGCCAATGGAACTGAGGGGCTGAATGGCCTCCTTTTCCAATGTGCCAATTCTTAGTCCTCTTGAAGCAAAAAAAAACACTTAAAAATTCCTTCCTTCCAAAGGCCTGAACTCTAACAGTAAGAGTTGATTAACAAGGCCTTAACAAGTTACAGCAACTGTTTTTTGAACAACTGTTTATACTGGAATTTCTTCTCTCTTTTTTGAGGGTATCCCTGATATTCTTGTGGTTTTAACAGTTGTCTCTGAAGGGATTGTCTAAAACAACGGCGGAAACAGCCCTACTTGTGGAGAGGTGCAGAGCTCAGGGAGGAAAGGAGGGCAATGAGTGGCCATTCTGCCCATCGTGCCTTGCCTGTGCCCAGCTCTTCGAAAGGACTAGCCAATTAGTCTTGGTCCCCTGCTCTTTCCCCATAGCCCTGGAAATGTTTCCTATTCAAGTATTTCTCCAACTCCCTTTTGAATGTTACTATTGAATCTGCTTCCAGCGCATTCCAGGTCGCAGCAACTCACTGTGTAAAATCATTTTGCTTGATGGCGCTTCTGGCTCTTTCAACCAATCACCGTACACCTGTGTCCTCTGTTAACCCTTCTGCCACTGGAAACGGTTTCTCTTTATTCGTTCTAATCCAAACATCCCTATCAAATCTGCTCTTGACGTTTTCTGCTCTAAGGAGAACAATCCCAGCTTCTCCAGTCTCTCCACATTGACAGAATTCACTCATTCCTGGTACCATTCAAGTAAATTTCCTCCACAACCTCTCCCAGGACCTGACATTCTTCCCAAAGTCTGGTGCCCAGAAATTGGACACAATACTCCAGCTGAGGCATAATCCAGTGTTTTATAAAACATTCATAAAGCCAGGGAGCAAATAAAATAGATTTTAAAATGTAGGTTAGAATGCACTAACCAATTTTTCTACAATCTGAGCTCTAGTGTGTATAATTATGACTTTAATGTGTTTTTTCCCTGACAGCAGAATCTCTCTTTGGCAGAGTACAATTTTTCTCCTATCAGTCTCTGTGGATTTAAAATGTATTAAAGTAGCAAATTTAATTCTCACTGTGCAGATGTAATAATAGAAACCTTCTCATTAAAAATACTCAGTTTTACGGCAATTGCATAGTCTATAGGAATTGGAGGGCAGAGAGCACGAGAGAGAGATCTCAGAGAGCGGACTAGAGGGGGAAGACTGAAAGAGAGGAGGATAGAGAGAGGGAAAGAGAAGGAATGGGGGGAGTTTGGAGCAAGGGTGAGCAAGAAAGAGGGGGAAAGAAAGAAGGGGGTAGGAAGAAAAGAGTAAGAGACAGAAAAAGAGATAGAGGGATAAGGAGAAAACGAGCGAGAGGGAGAAAGAAAAAGTGAGAGGGAGAGATAAAGTGAATGAGAAGTAGAAAAATGGAGATAGAGAAAAAGTTGGGAAGAGGAAGAGAAGGGGAGAAAAAGGGAGTAAGAGAAGAGAGAGGTGAGGGAGAAATGGAGAAAGAGAGTGATAGGAGGAAGAATAGAGAAGGAGGGGGAAAGCCTGAGAGAAGGTGGAAGAGAGAAAGCTTTCTGTAAGCTCTGTTTACTGATTTAGATCTCTCTCTAGGCAAGGATTTTAAATTTTAACAAGTACCAAGCAGGTCTGTCATATCTGAAAGCAAAACTTAGCTTCATGTTCTGGGTGTTGTCCCTATTAAGCTGTAAGGTGGTTAAGTCATTTGTTCTTTCACCTCTGTAAGGCCCTCAGAAAGAGGATGTTAATCTGACCCCTCACTTTGTGCTATCAATGCCATGAACTTATCTGGCCACCTGACTTAATGCAAATCAAACACTGGGAGAGATGCAACACGGGCTGCTGATTCACTATCACCACAAGCTAATACCAGACATTGAAGGGTAGAAGTAAATTTCTGTGTTAATCATCCAATTCTTAACCCATGTGTTCACAGGCCCTTTAAAGTAATGGGGGTGGGGGGGGGGAGGAACTTAGAGCCAAGCTGTTTAAGGAATTCATATGGAAACATCGACAGGATTAAATTCAACCCCTAAATTAGTGTGAATAATTAATTTGGCTCACAAAGTACGATGTTATGGTTTGGATAAAGGACCAAAAACATCACCTAAATCCTATGTGAGTTCTAAGCTTTGACATTGCTCTTATTTTCTGTTGCTTCTGATTTTTGCTGCATGTCAAATCTCTCCTATTCATCAAGTAAATCTCAAGATTCAGTAAATTACAGGCGCATTTGATGATTGTTTAAAAGAAACAATATTTAGGAATCTACAAATGAAAGTTATAGCTCATTTTTCAAAGGGACAACACTCCCTTCCTCTGCGGAGTGGACGTTTTAACACAACTTTGCTGCATGCTGGTTGGCTCAGTTATTAGCACTATCCTTTCTACGTTAGATGATTGTGGGTTCAAACCCCACTCCAGAGACTGCAATGCAAAAATAAAAAATAGCTGACACTTCAGTGGATGTTATGGACTTGATTTTCCAGACAGGTTTCTCATTAGAAACATCGAACTTTATTTACAGGCTGCAGCAGCAGTTACATGCTTCCATCAAGCTCCACAACTTGAGGAAGAACTCCCACTCTAAGGTTCCCGATGCTTAGAGCTGAGTCGTTCACACTGTCACGTGATGCTACACAACACAATAAGTCTTAAAGCTATAGTCACTACATTCCTTAAAGCTACAATTACTACATCCCTCCCCCTTTAATATTTTTTCTCCAGTTTGTATTTACAAGAACATCTACTTTCATGACATTACAAGTATATACACAGCTCATGGAATTATAAGTTCAGCCTCTCAGGTGGTTTCCTGATCCGGGTGGAACGTTGTAGATCCACGACTTTCGAATCTCTTACAGGATCCACATTATCTGGAAGTGCAGCAACATCTGGGACCTCTAGGCCCAGGCAGTTCTGTGTTACCTACTCTGACAGAGACATCTGGTATGTCTATCCTTGGGTGAACAATTTCAACAAAGACCACGGCTTCTACAGCGATTATAGATGGAACATCATTTTGTTGGGCTATCTCTCTTCTTCTCAAATGATCCTCATGTTTGCAGGTGATCTAGCCCTCCACTTCTACATGGTATGACAAGGCTCTGGTCATAGAAACTATTACACCAGGTAACCAGCTCGATTCACCACTGAAGTTTTGTACATACACTGCTCCACCAACAGTAAATTCTCGCTCACAACTATGCAAATCATGAGTAACTTTTTGATTCCTTTGGCTTTTCTCCACCTTCCCCTGCAAATTGGGAAGTACCAGGCTTAATCTCGTTTGATGGTGTCGCTTCATAAGTAACTCTGAAGCTGTTGAACCTGTAGTAATGTGAGGGGTTGTTCGACAATGAAACAGGAAGTGTGGAAGTGACCCTCCTGATAATTCTTTCATCCCAGCTTTAAAAGTCTGTACTGCTCTCTCGGCTAATCCATTAGACATCTGACATCTTTACATGTTTGATACCATTTAGGCTCATAAATCTTTGACGTTCAGCACCAATAAACGCAGTACCATTGTCTGAGACAATTACTTCTTGCAATCAATGTATAGAAAAGAAAAACAAAAACAGAATTACCTGGAAAAACTCAGCAGGTCTGGCAGCATCTGCGGAGAAGAAAAGAGTTGACGTTTCGAGTCCTCATGACCCTTCGATCAGAACTGTCGAAGGGTCATGAGGACTCGAAACGTCAACTCTTTTCTTCTCCGCCGACGCTGCCAGACCTGCTGAGTTTTTCCAGGTAATTCTGTTTTTGTTTTGGTTTTGGATTTCCAGCATCCGCAGTTTTTTTGTTTTTATCAATGTATAGAAAAGCTTTGGCGTAACTTTTCTATAGTTGCACCTGACATCGGTGACCTAACCTCATACACGTCTGGCCATTTGGAATGTGCGTCATTTATTAGTGGGAACATGGTGCCTAGAAAGGAACCGATGTAATCTATGTGCAGTCTCACCCAGGGCCGACCAGGCCATTCCCACGGATATAGTGAGGCCTCAACAGGTAACTTCTGTAGTTGTTGGCGTTGTACACAGTGTTTAACCACCTTCTCTATATCACTGTCCATGCCCGGCCACCAAATGTAACGTCGTGCGATCATCTTCATTCTTGCGATTCCGGGATGTGTGCTGTGCAACTCTGCTCAGAGTGGTTCCCTTCCTTGTGAAGGAACAACTACTCGCGCTTCCCATAGCAGGATACCACCCTGACTGCTCAATTCATTCCTTCGAATGAAGAATGGCTTCAATTCATCAGGGACTGGTTCCTGGGTCCATCCTTATGACACTTTTAACGTGGGGAGGTGGTGGCGTAGTGGTATTGTCACATGACTGGTACTCCAGGTACCCAGGGCAATGCTTTGGATCCAGGTTCAAATCGCACCATTCACCAGGTGGTGAATTTGAACTCAATAAAAAAAATCTGGAATTAAAAGTCTAATGATTGTCATAAAAACCCATCTGGTTCAATAATGTCCTTCAGGGAAGGAAAGCAGCCATCCTTATCATAGTCTACGTGTGACTCCAGACCCACAGCAATGTGGTTGACTCTTAAATGTCCTCCTACTCAGTTCTCAAGGGCATTTAGGGATGGGCAATAAAGCCAGTGATACCCACACCCCATGAACGAATGAAACAAACACTTGGTCTCTCACTCTAGACAGGACTAGATTCATCCAGTTTCTTATCTGCCTTGTGCAGACTGGTGGTGAATCCAAGAAATTCATTGCTAATACAATCTCTTGGGGAATTGGGGTACGTTCATTGCTCTCCAGCAAGGAAATGTGACATGGGGTATCAGCATTGGCTATAGTCATTCATGGTCTATGCACAGAAGTGTATTCATACATAGACTGCAGAAGCTATGGGAGGGATAGCTTTTTCTTCACTGAATGGACCCAAGAGCGGTTTATGGCCAGACACTATCGTAAATTGTTGGCTATGTATGTATTGATGGAATTTTTTAACTCTGAAAGTAATCGATAATTCTTCTTTCTTGATTTGTGAATACCCTTTTTCAGCTGTAGAAAGGGTCCTGGACATGTAGCCTATCGGCCTTTTTGAACTGTCCATAAGACAAAGAGGCAGAAATCAGGCCATTTGGCCCATCGAGTCTGCTCTGCCATTGTCGTCCAGCTTGCGCCATAGTACCGCTCCCATGCCATAGGGGATGCGTCACAGGTTAGTTTTTTAAAAGTCACTCATAGGATGTGGGCTTCGCTGGCCGGGCCAGCATTTATTGCCCACCCCTAGTTGCCCTTGAGAAGGTGGCTTCTTGAACCGCTGCACTACCAGTTCCTTTGTCGGGTCGTAGTGTACTAACAAGTTTGAAGCGTGCAAGAGCTGCTTAACTTTCATGAAGGCTTCTTCATGGCTTGACTTCCAAACCCAACTGCTGTTTCTCTTTAATAGTGAGTGTAGAGGCTGAGAGGGCAGTAGAGAGAATGTCGGGTCATGTGACAGGAACGGAGTAAGAGGCGGCTGAAGACGGCTCCCATGATTTCTGTGGTTTATCCCAGTGTAACTTTCAAAGGGGTGAATAAGATTTTCAACACACCACAAGAAGCTTCACCTTTCTCAAGAACACAACTGTACCTTATCTTAATAAGTCATAACGTGACTTCACCCAGGACAAGACAGTACAATGCTTAATTAGGTAACTATGGGTGATGGTTCTGCTGCACGATAAGTTTTTGTTGGCTATGCCAATCTCTTTGTATCTTATGTCCATACTGCATTAACTGCGGGAAATTTTACATAAACCCTATGAGTGTTTGTTTTTTTTACCTTTTACCACATGTTCAATTGAATTCTTTGAGAGTTGAGTCTCTCATTATATTCTCCCTCTCCTGTTGAGCACTGTATTACAAAACTGCTGCTCCGGACAGATTCTGTGCCTTGTTTAGCATTTCTGAGCTTTACATTCCTTTGGTTTGGGATATTTGATTGCATATTGCTTTAGTGTAAGCTGTCTTTTCAAGCCACGCTGATAAGATAGGTATGAATAGTACACTCGCTGTGAGGGGGAGCATTCACCTCGTTTGGGGAGGTGATGTAAACTTTTCTTTCCTTCTGCCCCTTCTTTTCTTTTCTCCTTTTTCTTCTCTCTTTTTTCTCTTTGTCTTGTTCTTTTCTAAATGTACATATGTACTTTCCTTTTCGTCAGTTTTTCTTTAGTCATTCTTTAGGTGGATAAGCTCTGGTTCAAAAAAATCCTTTGTTTGCAATATGCTTTGATATGCTTTTATTACAATAATGTCCACTAATATTAAGGCCTCACAGGGTAATTGTTCAATCCATTTTATCACCTGGAATGTGAAAGGTCTAAATTAACCAGTTAAATAAAATTCTCTCTCATTTACATCATTTGAAAGTGGGCATTGTCTTCCCACAGGAAACTCACTAACATCCATCTGATCACTTTTCAATGCAGAAGGGTTAGGATGGACAGGAGTTTCATTCTAAATTTCATAATAAAGTGAGAAGTGCAGCAATTCTAATCCATAAAGGCATTCGCTTTGTTCACCCTCAGGTTATAGCTGACCCTAATGGCTGCTACGTTATAGTACAAGGCAGCTTTTTAACTGTCCATTGATCCTAGCTAATGGATATGCACCCAACTGGGATGATCACTGTTTCATTTCAAACTTGGTTTCCATATCTGATTTAGACTCATCTCACTTACTTCTTGGAGGAGACTTTAGCTGTGTTCTTAACCCAAATTTAGATCGCTCGCCCACAAAATCTGTTCCAATATCAAAATCAGCCTCAGCCATCACTTCTTTTCAGGGGATCAATGATCAATTCAAACTTTTTTATTCCACTCTTTATATCTCAGACTCCTTTTCAGATCCTGCTTTATCGCACAATTTTTTTCTTAAGACGCCTGACTGTGAATGCGTTAGAAGTACCCCTTTCCCTAGATGAAATACCAAAGGCAATTAAATCCATGCAAAATAATAAAGCACCAGGGCCTGATAGATTTCCAATAGAATGTTATAAAAAATTCTTATCACAATTTTCTCCATTACTGTTGTCTCTGTTTTGGGAATGCTTTCTCTCTAAAACACTCCCTCCTACGCTGAGCGAGGCATCTTTGTCTACTCTTTTAAAGGGGGATAAGGATCCTCTGCATTGCAGTTCATACCGGCCTATTTCCCTTTTAAATGCGAGTGTCAAGATATTAGCTAAAGCCTTAGCCCAATGTCTGGAACCTGTCCTTCTGTCTATTATCTCTTCTTCTCCTGACCAGACAGGTTATTTTTTTACACAGGGCAGGCAACCTTTCTCGAATGTAAGGCGTCTTTTCAATACTATTCATACACATTCAACTACTCCACTCCCTGAGGTTCTTATACCTATGGCTTCAGAAAAGGCTTTTGATAGAGTGGACTGCGACTCCACTCTTCAAAAATTTGGATTTGGACCCATCTTTACAAAATGGATAAAATTATTGTATTCCTCACCGGCTACTTCAGTGCAAATAATATCAACTCCAAACTCTTTGAGCTCCATCGAGGTACAAGACAAGGCTGACCCTTCCCCCTTGCTTTACACTATTGCTATTGAGCCCCTAGCAATTTCACTGTGGACCTGTGGAAATATACAGGGTGTGATATGGGGTGGAGTCGAGCAGGAAAGCTCCCTATATGCTGATGACCTGCTTCTTTACATCTCTGATCCGGCCTCATTTTTGCCGCAGAATTTCCCTATTGAGCAATTTGGTTGTATTTCAGGCTTTAAAATTGATTTGCAAACGAGTGAAATTTTTCCCATTAACTCTATTGCAAAGAGTTACCTTCTTTATTCACCCCCCTTCCCAAGGTCTCAGTAAACAGTTTTAAATAGTTAGGAATTCTAGTTACTCGATCCCTTGAGGACCTTTTTAAGCTCAACTTTACCCTTTGTTGGAATATATGAAGCGGGACGTAGTGCGCAAGTCTAGTTTCCCCTTTTCTTTAGTTAGTCGTATAAGTTCGGTAAAAATGAATATTTTGCCAAAATTTCTATACTTATTTTAATGCATTCCATTGTTTATTCCCAAGAGTTTTTTGTTGCAATAGACCAATTAACTTCTTCCTTTATTTGGAATAAGAAAATACCCAGAATTCATAAAGTTTTTCTACAAAGACCCAAGCATTTAGGTGGTTTGGCACTGTCAAATTTTCGGTTTTATTATTGGTCTGCTAATATCTGTAATGTTTCTTTTTGGCTTCCTTCAGATTCGGCTAGTTTAGCGTGGGTGTAATCGGAAGCTGCCTCCTGTCAATCCACATCTCTGCCTGCTCTGTTGTACTCCTCCATTCCTTTCTCAACCAGTCACTTTTCTTCAAACCCTATTGTTAGACAGACGCTTAAGATTTGAACCCAGTTCAGAACACACTTTGAGCTGCAATCTCTCTCTTTATGCAGCCCTATTAATGTAAACTATTTATTTACGCCTTCATTCCGAGATTCTGCTTTTCAAGTCTGGCATGCAAGAGGCATCAAAACCCTTGCTAACTTATACATTGATAATATTTTTGCTTCTTTTGACTTTCTCACTCAGAAATATGATCTGTCCCACACTCACTTCTTTCACTATTTACAGATCAGATTTTGCATGCAAAAAAATCACCTATTTTTCTCTATTGCCCCCTAAATCACTGATAGATATTATGTTAGAATGAATTCCTTTTGTTAGGGGTTCATTTCCCAATTGAATTCTCTAGTTTTTTCACTACACTGCCCTTCACTTTCTACCTTAAAAACTCTTTCGGGGCAAGATTTTGACTCAGACTTATCAGAAGATAACTAGGAGTCTTATTCTCTCTTGTGTACATCCCTCATCTGTGTGTGCAAGACATGGTTTGCTGCAATTTAGCATCTTACATTGTATCCATCTATCCAAGGTGAAATGATCTAAGATTTGTCCAAATTTTGATCCAACCTGTGATAAATGCCATACTGACCCAGCCTCTCTAATTTCGTATGTACTAGCTGTGTCCTAAATTGGCTTTGTTTTGAGCAAAACATTTTAGATCACTCTCACATATTTGCAGTAGCAACATTGATCCCTTTCCTCTTTGGAGTGGAACCAAATGGCATCCCTCTTACAAAAATTCAGACTGATGCACTTGCCTTTCCAACATTATTGGCTGGATGTGTTATTCTATTAAATTGGAAACAGTCTGCCCGCCTTCTTTTACTCATTGGATACATGATCTAATGCAGAATCTTAAACTTGAGAAAATAAAGTACACTCTGAGAGGATCCACTGATGGATTTTATGTAGCTTGGCAACCTTTCTTAGGTTACTTTGAGGAACTACAGCTCTCTACTTTCATATAACTGACCCTGATTAGGTTGTATGTATCCTATCAGGTGAAACTATATCTGACCCGTGATTGCTGTTGATTTTATTATTATTTATTTTTTGGGGGGGGTGTTGGGGAGGGTTTTTTGTCTCTTTTCTTTTTCTTCTTCTTCCTCCTACTTCTCTTGACCTTTTCTTCTCTTTCTCTTGTATTGAATTGTTGCTGTACTGTAAGCTTTATTTTTATGGACACTCATTATGACTGTTGTTAATTTTTTTTTAAGGAATAATAAATAAAGGTAATAAAAATGAGTGAAGAGGGGCTCGGACCCTCGATAAGTTGGGTAGGAATCGACCATGATAGTTAACCATATCTCAGAATGACTTGAGTTCAGGTAGATTTTTAGGCCAAGGTGCCTCTTTAATAGCTTTAACTTTATCTTCTACTGGGTGTAACCCTTGGGCATCTGCTCGGTGGCCCAAATAAACGACTTCACTTGCCTGAAAGATACACTTCTTTTTTTAAGTGCACCCCTGTTTCCAAAAAGCGTTTTAAGACTTCCTCCAAATTAGCCAAGTGTTCAGCTCCTGTTATTAGGACATCATCCAGGCAGACCACAACTTGAGGTAGTCCTTGGAGCAAACTCTCCATCTTCCTCTGGAAAACCGCGCATGCCAAAGAAACACCGAAGGGCAGACGCGTGTATCGATATAACCCTTTGTGGGTGTTTATTGTCACGAACTCTCCGGAGCTGTCATCCAGTTTCAGCTGCTGATACATGTGGCTCATACCTAGTTTAGTATAAGTTGTTTCACCTGCTAATTTAGCAAAGAGATCCTCAATCTTGGGGATAGGGTACTTGTCCGACTTGGCAGCTTTGTTCACTATGAGTTTATAATCCTCACAGATCTGGATGGTCTGATCCAGTTTTAAGACCGGGACTATAGGCGCTGCCCATTCTGAGAAGTGAACCGGCTGTATGACCTCCAGCCTCTCTAAACGGTTTAATTCAGTGTCAACCTTCTCCCTCAGAGCACCGGCCTTGCTTTAAAGAAACAAGGAGTAGCTTCTGAGTCAACGTAGATCTCTGCCTGTAGGCCTTTCATCCTCCCCAGTTTGTCTCAAAAAATCTTATCATATTTCTTTTTCAGCTTTGGCAGTCCCCTACTCGTAGCTGGAAAATTTCAGACCAATTTAGTTTAATTTCTTTCAACCAATCGTGACCTAGAGGACTTGGTCCTTCGCCTTCTACTACCATCACTGGGAGTTGTGCTGTTTGGTGGTTATAATAAACAGGTACAGTGGGAATACCCTCCACCTGGATAGCTTCACCGGTATAAGTTTTCAATTTGGCTGAAGTCTGTTCCAAATCCAATTGTTGAGTGCCCTTGTTTAAATATTTGAAGGTGTGGTCTCCCACTACAGAGGTTGAAGCATTGGTGTCCACTTTCATCATTAAAGATTTTCCATTTACCTGCAGAATAACAGTGATTGGCTCTGTCCCCCCTACATTTACATTAAATAGGGAGTAAATATCAGAATTGGTGGTTTCTGGTTCTTCCACATTACGTACTTTGATTAACTTAGTTTGCTGCCTGGGAGTCTCTCTCAATCTTGCTTTTCAATACTGCAGTATGTGCCCTCTGTTATGGTAAAAATAGCACTCCGCCTCTTTAAAATGGCAAGTTTAAGGAGTACAATTGCTTCCACATCGGTAACAATTTATTTTCAGATTTGCTGCTGAGCTGTTCCCTGTATTTATTTTAAATTTTCAGGTAGCGGGGACTGTCTCCCACTTTGTGGCACTGTCCTGACTCTTTGCGCCACACTCAGCTGTCCTTTCCTGCCCCAACTGGAGATTGTTGCTGTTTTGTGCACCTTGTATAGCCTGCGTGTCCCGTTCAGTACTTTCCATCGCTAGCGCTATTTCCAATGCCTTTTTAAAATTGAGGTTTACTTCAGCTAATAACTGTCGTTGAACGGCATCATCTTGCACACCGCAGTCCAAACGATCACTGAGCATACCGCTTAGGGTCTCCCTGAAATCACTGTGTTTCGTCAGTTTCGATTTTGCCAAGTATGTAGCAATGGTCTCTCCCGGGGCTCAATCAGGACAGCCACTCAGACATCAGGTCAAGTTAAATGAAGTGCACAATATAGATGAGCCTGAAGCTACTGAGGCTAACGTTTATTCCCTACACAATTGGAAGGCCAGGAAAACTGAACCAATCACTGTTACACTTCAAGTAAATGGAAAGCCTCTGCTGATGGAGGTGGACACAGGAGCATCGGCCACAGTGGTGGGGGAACACACATTTAAATATCTCAGGGAAGGTACCCAGCCATTGAGTTTGGAGAAAACTGCTTCTGAGTTAAAACATATACAGGGGAAGCCATACAGGTGAAAGACATCACCCCTGTACCTGCATCATACAGGCATCAGACAGCCCAGCTGCCAATAATTGTTGTAACAGGAGAAGGACCCGACCTTCTGGGCCGTGATTGACAGAAATCAAACTAAACTAGTCGGAAATTTTTCAGGACAGGACAGGAGGAATTCCAGAATTGCTGAAAAGGTATGACAGAGTACTCTGAGGTGAGTTGGGGAAAATCAAAGGTCCACAAGCTAAAATATACGTGGACTCTGAAGCAACACCCAGGTTTTTTTCAGGCAAGACCTGTGCCTTACATTCTAAAAGGAAAGGTAGATATGGAATTATATCATTAGAAGGAGTTAGGAATAATCCAGCCAGCCCAGTTTTCAGAATGGGCAGCACCCACAGTCCCTTTGATGAAACCTGACCAAACCATTTGCATCTGCGGAGATTAGAAATTAACGGTAAACAAAGCTGTGAAATTAGACAAATACACAATCCCAAAGATTGGAGAGCTGTACGTGAAACTTGCAGAAGGAAGATCTTACACTAAACTGAACATGAGTCATGTGTATCGACAGCTGGAGCTGGACAACACATTGGCCAGATTTTTCCTTTGGTGTGTGGGGGTGGTCCCCACATGCCAACGTGTAAATTGACGCGCGGTGATGTCGGGCGTGTGTCCTGAAGTCACCGCGCACCATCATGATGTTTGGGTGGGTGGGCGAGCGATGTTCTCCGATGCGCGTCCGCCATTAATGATTCATGTAGTTAAAGCCCTCGAGGCAGCAAATGTCTGCTAATTTTCAGGGCCTGTGCGATCTTCAGGACTTGGCATGGACACATCGAGCAGGCGGGTAGGAGACATTTGTAAAACCTCATCCACGGGTGGGATAAGGGGGGGTGAGTGGGGTTGCGAGTGGTATCTGTTAGCTATTTATTTGTGAAAGTTACTGTTACTTGCCTGTGTGGGCAGGAAGACTTCAAAACTCATACCAGCTGCTTGGACAGGAGTCAGGACTTGGTCAGGACTCTACAATAAAGATCATTTTTTGGGGCCTGCCGCTTTCAGGAAGCCTTCCCTTAGCCTGGGAATGGGAGTTGTGCTCTCCACTGGAGGTACCTCCTCTGAGGAGGAAGGGAGGGTTAGAAGGGGGAGGAGGCCAGGACTCCGCATTCAGCCTCCAGGGGAGACACCTTTGGGAGGAGAGACACAGGCACAAGGGGTGCAGGGCCAAGAGGTAGTCCCAGGCGGAAGGGGCCACAGAAGACCCCACTGAATCCTGCTGAGGTTAGGAACAGGGTTTACTGGTGGTGAAGCAGCTACCTCAATATGTCTGAGGTGCAGTCCCGAAGAAGGCTCTGTCTCTCAAGGGAGACAGTCAACTATATCTGTCAGATGACTGGACCTGAGATCTCCGTGAACTGTGTGAGTGGACACCCCATGCCAGCGGCTCTGAAGATCACAGCTGCCCTCAGCTTCTAGGCCTCTGGTCCTTCCAGGGGTCAGTTGGTGATCTTTGTGGTGTCTCCCAATCAGCTGTCCACACTTGTGTCAAGCAGGTCACAGATGCTCTGTTCAGATGGGCATTGACTTTCATCCACTTCCACTGAGACCAGGCCAGCCAGACACAGTGAGCCAGAGGCTTCACAGCCATTGCTGTCTTCCCCCGCGTCCAGGGTGCTATAGACTGTACACATGTGGCCATCAAGGCACCAGCAGGTGAGCCCGGTGCCTTCATCAACAGGAAGGCCTTCCACTCCATGAACGTGCAGATAGTGTGTGATCACAGGATGCTGATTCTACAAGTCTGTGCAAGGTACCCAGGCAGCTCCCACGACGCCTACATCCTCAGACACTCCCAGGTGCTGAGGCTCTTCAGTGCTCCAGCCCGGCTGGATGGGTGGCTGCTGGGTGACAAGGGCTATCCCCTCAGAAGGTGGCTCATGACGCCTCTCCACCATCCAAGAACAGAAGCTGAGCAGCGGTACAATAGGAGTCACATCTGCACAAGATCGGTATGCGGTCATCCTTCCATAATCAATGGTCAACCCATGTTGCAAACTTCAATCACTGAGCATTCAGCAGTGCCATGGCTGCTGGGACACACATGGTGACCGGAGTACTCGCCAAACCTACCTCCCCGTGGCACCCCAGCCTCACCACCACCGGTGGACCTGGGGGTATGGCGCCTCTCCAGATCCATGGCCTGCTGCTCGTAAGGCGTTAGGATGGCCAACTGGGCCTGACCTCCATCTGTCCGCATCCACTCTGCGGAATTGTGTGTAGTCTTCTCCTGAAAAGGAGAGAAGAGCATTGATTAGTCCATCCTGTACCTGAATTCCCATCGCATCCCTGCCAACCCAGCCAGAGTGGGACATTGCAGGGCTCCAGACAATCGTCACCCTGTAGCTGCCACACACTCACCCAATAAAGCCAGGGCTGACCCACCCCCCATTGCCCAAATGGTGCCCCCTTCACATGTGGCACCACAAGGTGTTACTTTGCTAAGCAGGGAGGCACAAGCAAGTGGGATGCAAAGACCAGAAGATGGATTGGTGCCCCGCCAACTGGAAGCTCCCCTCCCAGCATGTTAGCACCCTGACTTTGACACGCTCCCCAGTTCCAGCTCTCTGTCTAGGTGCAGAACCTAGAGTTTCACCCCCATTCTATACTCTGGGTGTCAGTGTCACACATACCGCGGGTGCAGAACCCATCCTAGCTCAACCCTCTCAGGGTGAACTGAGCACGGGCAATATCTGCTGGCCCACCCAGCGAGGGATCCAGGCCGTGAGGGATTCAGTGCCGTTACTGTACTCAGAGTTGCTGGGCGGGGGAGGGGGGTGCCTTGGGGGGAAAGGCTGACGGCTGCATTAAGTGACCTCTGCCAACATGGTGCTCACCCTCCCCAAGCGCAGGAGGTTGTTGAATGTCTTGTGGCACAGGAGCCGTGTGCACTGCACCACATCTGGTGAGCCCACCTACTGGCCATTGTGACCAGCCTTGGCAAGGCTGCCAGCCCTTCATTTAAACAGGCCGCCAAGTGGTCATTGGACCCACTATCCTCGGAAGTCGCCCAATACGTTGGTTGGGCCTTAATTGGCCGGCCCACGTAAAATGGCAGCGTGGACCTGATCGCAGGTGGCGATAGAGTCCGCACCAGCAATCCCTCCTGCTCCCGCTTGCCCCAGCTGACATGGGGAAAATTCTCCCCATTAAGAAGTTATGTCAGCATCAAGACGCACTATGGCCTGTGCCAAGATACACGCTTACCCTTCAGTGTGTCATCTGCCATTTACAATTTTTCAGAGAGCCATGGAAAGCTTACTACTGCCCGCGTTATTGTGTAACTGGACGGCAGGATCCACAGAAGCAGAACATGTGGAAAACTTGGAAGAGGCTCTGAAGAGAGGTTTAGAGGCTGGTGTTCATTTAAAAAAAAGAAAAGTGCATCTTCAAACCAAAGTAAGTTACATATCTGGGTCCTCGAGTGGATGCCCAAGGGTTACATCCATTAGAGGAGAAAGTCAGGACAATCAAGGAAGCACCCCTTCCTATCAACATCACCGAGTTCAAGTCTTTTTTGGACATGGTAAACTATTACAGTCGATTCTTGTCTGGTCTGTCCACAGTGTTACCCCTTTTGCACTTATAATTGAAGAAGAACCGCAGATGGTCCTGGAAGGCACACCAAGAGGAAGCCTTCACAAGAGTCAAGAAACTTTTACGCTCATCGTGTCTACTAGTGCACTATGACCTGTCTAAGGAATTAATACTCCCTTGTGATGCCTCTCCCTGCAGAGTGGGAGCACTATTGTCACACAAGATGGAGGATGGATCTGAAAGATTGACAGGATACGTATCCAGAAGCCTTTCTGCAGCTGAGAAAGGTTATTCACAAATTGAATAAGAGGGCTTATCTATCGTATTTGGAGTAAAAACATTCTATCAATATTTGCATGGTCAACACTTCACCATAGTGTCAGATCACAAACCACTGTTAGGGTTGTTTAGTGAAGATAAGGCAATTCCACCGATAGCCTCTGCTAGAATTCAAAGATGGGCTTTAATTTTGTCGGTGTACGAATACACATTTATGCACCGTCTGGGTGTGCACATAGCAAATGCACAAGCCCTCAGTCGTTTCCCTTAGCCAGATAGTATTACACATGTTCCGGTGCCTCAAGAGGTAGTACTTGTGTTGAAATTCCTGGACTCCTCACCAGTCTGTGTGAGACAGATAAAGAATTGGATAAATCAGGATCCAATTTTAACAAGAGTCCATGAACAAGTATTACAAGGATGGTCAAATGCACAAGTCTCTGAACAATTAAAACCATTCTTTGTACATAGATCTGAACTGGGTTGTCAAGATGGTATCTTGTTATGGGGAGTAAGAGTCGTTATCCCTGTGCAAGGATGAGAACAATTATTGGAAGAACTTCATGGCGTGCATCCTGGTATTTTGAAAATGAAGATATTATATTTAGTGGCCAGGTATAGACAGTGATATAGAAAAAAATGGTGAATGTCTCCAGTGTCAGCAACAGCAGAAGTTGCCCATTTCAGTTCCACTGCATCTGTGGGAGTGGCCTGGTGGGTTAGACTACATATAGACTATGTAGGTCCATTTTTAGGTACCATGTTTCTGGTGATTGTCGACACACATTCCAAACGGAGGGACGTGTTTGAAGTAAGTTCACCAGTTTAGTCTGTAACCATTGAAAAACTGTGTCAGTTTCAGTGTTCGTGGTTCACCTGAAGTTATTGTGTCAGATAATGGTACAGCTTTCACTAGCACTGAATTCCAAAGGTTTGTCAACCTAAATGGGAACAGTACCTGTATCATCCCTCATCTAACGGGTTAGCAGAAAGAGCAGAACAAACCTTTAAAACAGGCAGGAAGAAACTATCAGGGGGGATGTTGGAAACATACATTTCGAGATTTCTGTTCAGCTATTGCACAATTCCTCAAGCAACCACTGGTTTAACACCTTCAGAATTGTAAATGGAGCACTGACTTTGTTTGAAATTGAGCTTAGTTTTCCTTAATTTAGGGGGGAAGGTGGAGAGAAACCAGGGGAGTCAGAAAGTGAATCATGACGTTCACAGTAAAGGTCGAGAGTTTACTGTGGGAGAGATAGTTTTTGTAACTGGAGTGAGATGGGTCATTGGAGCAATCGTCTCTGAAACAGGACCTTTATCTTATCAGGTAGAAGTGGAAAACAGGGTTGTTAGGAAACGCGTGGGTCATCTCAGACAAACCCTCCAGTTAATCCGCCTGAAATCGAAATCGAAACTTTGGCCCCTGAGGTGCCAGATCGATGAAGAATATACATACCGGACGTCTCTGTTGAAGTAAATAATTCTGAACTGCCATTGTCTAAGGATGTCCATGATGCTGCAGTTCCTGTGCAAGTCGATCCACTGGAAAAACCCCCATATGCAGAGTTGCATCACTCTACCCGAATCTGAAAACCTCCTCAAAGATCACATTTAAAATGGCATGAACTGTATATAGTTGTATATAATATGGGTTGAAATGTTTTTGTAAATAAGAGGCTAGAACAAAATTAACGGGGGAGGAATGTAGTAATTGTAAGTTAAACCATTTTTTACTGTTATGGGGATCATGTGACTGTATAGACGAATCAGCCCTAAGCGCAGGGAATCTTAGCGGGCGGAGCTTTTCAAGCCTTGGTCTTGGGACAAGCATGTAGCCTCATCCGAAGTCTGTAAATGAAGTTTACTGTTTCTTACAAGAAACTAGCCCTGCATTCGGAGTTTATTACAGCTGCCAATGGCGATAGTCACAATCGGCACTAGAGCAATGCTTAAGAGCGAGGGCCCATTGCTGGGTTATTTCAGCCCAACTACTGGTTAAAATGCAGGCTAAGAATCAGGCCATGTTTTCTCTTTGGTAGATAATTCACAAGCTGTGACTCACTCAGGTTTTATACTGCCAGGGTCTGTTCTCTACATGATGATTCAGTGAAAAATAATTGCAAAATTAAACCCTGTACAGTGGCTAAAGGCATCATCTGGTCTGCGTCTCATGTGAAATGGCCTAGTACAGTCCCCTCTTCATTGTGCTTATGTGTCTAATGCACAAACCCTGACCTAATGTTCTCCTCCATGAGCAATGTATTCTTCTGATCAGCAAAGGTGAAACTACAGGTTCCCAGCTACCATGCACAGAATGTGTATAGATTACATTAGGATGGTAATGAAATACCTCTCTTATAATCCTCTGCCTGAACTTTGATAAGAAGCTGTAGCTCAAGGGGTATATAGCAAGAGTAAGGCAGGCAGACTCCTTCCTTGATGAATGGATGTGGGGTTGAGATGGGCTGTGGGAGCATAGGTCTTGGCTCATTTCTAGTTTCTATAACCAGTCATTTTTTTTTAACCTCTATCTTCAGGCAAATGTGAATGGAGCAGGGAAACTAGAGATGATGTGCGTGAGAATTCACTGCATTCCTGGAAAATATCCGATGCCTTGCAGGTAAGGGATTGAAGGTGGGAGGGGGTTGTTCAATTGCCGGAGCTTTTGATTGATTTAATGGGCCCAGATTTCCAACCCAGATTTGCCTCACTCTTTGTAAAGCGTAATTCAACAACTGGAGCATCGTCACTTGTAATTGCATGCAGAATGCCAATTGTTCCGATGCCATAGTTTCCTGGGAAGATGCTGTACAGGCTCATTCTCTCTCCCTCTTGAAATGAAAAGCCTCTGTAGCCCAAATGAACCAATCGGAAACATGGGCCAGAATGTTGATGTCGGTGTGCGGGGGTGGGCCTGACATGTCGATGCGTAAAATGAGGCGGGGTGACATCCGGGCGTGGGCCCTGACATCACCGAGCGTCATTTAGGTATTATATTCGGCGGGCTTGTGCCAGAGGTGGCTGTGCGCTGGCTGAATTGTCAACGGCCTATTAAAGCCATTAAAAAAAACCAAGTAGCGTTGTTACCAATGCTGCCCGTCCAGCCTTAAGGTTGGGGGGCAGGCAAAGAGCCCAAGCGGCCTTCGTATTTTTCAGGAAGCCTCATCCGCAGGCGGGATGAGGTTTCCTGAAGGTTTTTATTAAATAAATAAATAAATAGTGCATAATTCATAAAGGTGTCCCAGCTCATGTAACACTGTCACATGAGGGGACATGTCTAAATAATTTTTAACTTTATTAGCTATGAACTTTGGTTACGTACTTAACCTCCCCGAGGCAGCTCCGTGCCTCAGGGAGGTTTCTGTGCTCCTTTGTCCACATGCATGAGAGAGCGCAGGCCCCGACTCAGCCTCCACCACCCCCCCCACCGCCCCCCCACTGCCCCTCCCACCCAACCCCCGACCCGCACAGGCAGCGCTGAGCGCTACCAGCCGAGTGTCACGCCGGGTGGGCCTTAATTGTCCCGCCCAAGTCAAATAGCGGCGCGCAGCCAATCGCAGGCGGCGACCAGCTCCCCGCCCGCCCGCGCCCTTTCCCATCCGGGCGGGCGGGGAGCTGGTCTCCACCTGCGATTGGCTGCGCGCCGCTATTGGACTTGGGTGGGCCAATTAAGGCCCACCCGGCCTTAATTCAGAAAATTCTCCCCATGCAAACCTTGTCTAGTAACACGAAATGAATGGCCCGTTACCCAGACTCTGAGCGAGGTGACCGGGGAGGGGAGAAGGGATGAGGCAGGACCTCACTCCAGTACACATCAGGAGGGCTGAAATGCCAGCGCTACCTCCAAAGGAAGTCAGCAGGAGCCTTAGGTTAGGACACCTCAATGCCAAGAGCTTGCCTGCAATGGTAAGCGATGCAACAGCAGGAGGGTTACAAGAACTGAAACATCTTTTGAAAACTTTGCACTAACTCAGGTTCCAGCATCATCGTCAAATACTCCCAAGAATATGTTGCAGCCAGTAACCCAGGATCATCATCATCTCCACGTGGGCATCAGCAACTCAAAAGGTGGATCACCACTCCTTCGCAAAGGACAACCAGGGGATGGACAATTTGTAGGCCTTGCCAGGAAAGCCCACATCCTCAGAAGCTTCTGGAACCTCTGCTGGCCTCAGTAGCGTTTCCCTCCCCCCGCTGTGTAAACCTTCACTAAACAGTGAACCATTGCGATTTTTGCTTAAACAACATATTCAGCAGGAAGGAAAAAAAACTCTATTAGGGTTGAAGCAAAAGTAATGAAAGGGTGGAAATGATGTATGAAATTTAATTTAGTAATAAAAACAACAAACAGAGGCCGACATCTAAGGAACCAGGACTGCGATCAAACAGGCTGATTGGTTTCATACCTCAGTAAGCACTCATTTATAAACTCATTAATTTTACACCAAATCCCTCGGTGACATATGGGATGTGTCACAGACTCTCGACTAAACAGCTCCACACGAAACACAGGAGAAAAATACCAAGCCGGTCATCATGACAAGAAGGGAAATAGAACATTTTCTTTGCAAGAAGAGTGTTTTCTCTCAGGGGCGTACAGGATTTATCAGGCCGCAGCCCGAAGCTCACAGTGAATCTGACCATTCCCCAGGGAGAATCACAAACTCTCTTGCCTCAGTGAGCAGACCCAATGGTGTGCACCCTGACAAGCCAAGGCCGCCTTGGGTCACCTTTCCTTCACTAACTGCTTTTTCCTTAAGTCTTCTCTTCAGACGGCTGGAAGGGGCTGGGGCGCGTTACGCTGCCGCTAACCTCCAGCCCCTCCCTTGGATGATTTATCGCGTGCCTCTGCATGTGCTGCCCTACGAAAGACTGGGCCTTTCCATTTTCCTCGTGTCTCCTGAGTTCTTAAAGCTGCCACTTATGTACGGTGCTCGCAAACTCCTGCCAACAAAACAAACAAAAAGCAGAACAAACTACCAAATCAAATTTGCGGGTCTCATGCATGTGGTGGCTTTACATAAGACTATCCTTTTCTCCAAACATTTCAATGCCAGGGATATGGTGGAAAGAGAGAAGAACAAGATTCGCTGTGTGAAGGAGCTGAAAGGTCAATTTAATTCTATTCCCAGGATGTGACCATTGTTCACAATTGCACAATTCTTTAATAAACCTGGAGAATCAATGCACTTTAACGTTTATTCTAAGGCTCCATTTAATCCCTCAGGGCAACAGAGGGCATGTTGTTGTTAGCATTGCCGTTTAGCTTAGTTAAGTTAAGTAAAAAGGATGGTTAATGAGAGAATGGGAACCACTAAGGGATGGGAGCGGAAATTCAAATTGTGAAGGATAAAATGAATATCCTCTGTTAATTTTTGTCTGACTGCACTCTTGTGAAATGTTTGGGATGTTTTACTGAGTTAAAGGCATTATATAAATGCAAATTGCTGTTGTTAAAGTAGAGATATTGGCTCAGAATTTCCAGGGCAATGTTTTGCCTGTTCCCTTGCTGTAACTTCACCGGAGAATTATCAGTGGAGAGATGGGCAGTTACAGTGAAATTCCAAACTTGTTGAATTTTGCATCTGTTTTTACAAATAATAGTGGAAATGAGAGTCGGTAAGCACAGACGGAGGCCCTTTGGCCCACTCTGTCTGTGTTGAGGCTCAGCGGTAGCGCTCTCACTGAGTCAGAAGGTCGTGCATTCATATCTCACTCCGCAGACTTGAGCACAAAATCTAGGTTGACCCCCCAGTGCAGTACTGAGGAAGTGCTGAACTGTCAGCCCTGCTGTTTTTCAGATGAGAAGTTAAACCAAGTCCCCATCTATCCTGTCAGACGGACGTGAAAGATCCCTTGACATTATTTACAAGAAGAGCAGGGAATTCTTACTAGTATCCCTCGACCAATGTCACTAAAATAGATAATCTGATCACTACCATGTTGCTCTTTGAGGGAACTTGCTGTGTGCAAATTGGGTGGTACATGTTATGTTATGATGTGGCAGATGATGTGTGCCAGGTGAACCAAATCCATGAGGGACACTTGGTCGCGCTATCACAACGGTTTTGCAATTTGTAATTATTATAAGACATGCACACTGAATTCAGAAGTAATAAGTCCACCAAGACCTTTAGAGATTTTTTAAAAATAAACTAAAATATTTATTAACAAAATAAAAGATGTCAAGAACATACAAATGACTATAATTACTACTATAATAACTCCTAAAATTCTGAATAACCCTGATGCCCCAGTCACACTCCCTTTAAGGCAATGGCCCCCGATAGATTTTAGATTTAAAACAAACTCAGTAAGTTAACACAATGCCCTGGACAGTGGAATTCCGAAAGGCTTTCCTCCAACTTCAGTTCCGTTAGATAGCAGACTTACGCATAAATGCTGGAGGTTTAATTAAGGCTATTCCACACACCCCTGTTAGATCTTACATGGCCTGCCTGACACATAACCTTTCATTCGCCTTTATGTATGCTTCTCTCTTCTTAATATGTAAACTCTGTTGTTCCATATGTCTTTGAAACTGTATCTTCCTCATAACATAAAAACTTTCACGGTGCCAATATTGCCAATAACCTTTGGGAAAAATAAACACATTCCTTAGCCTTGCTTTTCTGGCCAGTTGTAAACTAACTAAAATCCCTTTGAAATCCAAATATCCCTTCATTTATCTAAAAATGCAATTTCCCTTCACACCTTACATGCTCAGCCAGACATCCACGTTTACTCATTAGCATGTCAAGCACCTAGCTTCTTTTGGCTGCTTGACTACAAAATTTAATTAAATCACACACAGACAGACCCGTCAATACTTACCCCCATAAACCTACTTCACAATAAAGCAGAAAAATATTGTGAAAATCATTATACTTTCATGACAGTTAATGCCAGACCTGCTGAGTTTTTCCAGGTAATTCTGTTTTTATTTTGGATTTCCAGCATCTGCAGTTTTTTGTTTTTAACTCTAGATTCTTGTCTGTGCCTTCAAATCGTCCCATGACCCTGCCCCACCCAACCTCACACATCTATTCCAGATACACCTCTCTTCACATCCTCCGCTCTTTGGACACTTATTCTTTCCTTGTTACTGATCTTTCTCTTCCACCACCGCACAAACTTACAAACACATGAACTAGGAGCAGGAGTAGGCCATTTGGCCCCTCAAGCCTGCTCCACCATTCAATAAGATCGCGGCTGATCTGAGTGTAATCTCAACCTCACATTCCTGCTGACCCCCGCCCCCCGATAACCTTTCACCCCCATGTTAATCAAGAAGTTATCTAGCTCTGCCTTAAAAATATTCAAAGGCTCTGCTTCTACTGCCTTTTGAGGAAGGGAGTTCCAAAGATTCACGACCCTCTGAGATTAAAAATTTCTCCTCCTCTCTGTCTTAAACAAGCAACCCCTTATTTTTAAACAGTAACCCCCTAGTTCTAGATTCTCCCACAAGAGGAAACATTCTCTCCACATCCACTTTGTCAAGACTCCTCATGATCTTATATGTTTTTATATGCTCCCTCCCTAAATCCTTCTACCTTTACATCTTCCTCACTTCCTTACGACCCTCATGGATTTGGTTCATCTGGCACACATCATCTGCCACGTCATAACATAACATGTACCACCCAATTTGCACACAGCAAGTTCCCTCAAAGAGCAATGTGGTCGTGATCAGATTATCTATTTTAGTGACATTGGTTGAGGGATACTAGTAAGAATTCCCTGCTCTTCGTGTAAATAATGTCAAGGGATCTTTCACGTCCGTCTGACAGGATAGATGGGGCCTTGGTTTAACTTCTCATCTGAAAAACAGCAGGGCTGACAGTTCAGCACTTCCTCAGTACTGCACTGGGGGGTCAACCTGGATATTGTGCTCAAGCATGTGGAGTGGGATGTGAATGCACGACCTTCCGACTCAGTGAGAGTGCTACCGCTGAGCCTCAACACAAGCAGAGTGGACCAAAGGGCCACTTCCATTCTCGAAACCCTTCACATTGTAACTTGCTCCTCTCTGCTGTTCCCTATTGCTCAGCCTCATTTCCTTTCCCCTTCTCCTTGACGTCCATTGTTTATCTTTTTCTCTCAAAACTGCCTTGAGATGTCTGACTGTGCACAAGTACATTATGTTTCCAGAAGCTGACAGCTCTGCAGGTATATTTTATTTCCATTTGAGAGGCAGCGGTATAATTTTGTAACAAAACCCAAATTGCCTATGATAGGAAGCTGACCCTCTGAACTGCATGTTGGGATTTCTGTGTGAAAGACTTCTCAGTTCTGTTGACAGAAATCTGCCCCTTTGATCAGGTTTATTTGTGCATTTTAGTTTCTTTGCCATCACCTAAAAA
This sequence comes from Carcharodon carcharias, assembly GCF_017639515.1. Taxonomy (NCBI): domain Eukaryota; kingdom Metazoa; phylum Chordata; class Chondrichthyes; order Lamniformes; family Lamnidae; genus Carcharodon; species Carcharodon carcharias. Next base: position 6,096,804 of record NC_054479.1, read on the forward strand.
CAAACAAACAAAAAATATCCACAGTGGTACCTGCCGACCAGGACTTGGCCTGATGCATACAAAGCTAAGGCTTTGTGATGAAAATGGCTTTAATCTAAAATAAGCTTCAATCTTAGAGTTGGCCTGAATTCACTCAGAGTAATGATGCTGGCTATTTTTTCTGGGCAAATGGTTAGCAATGTCAGGAGAGGGGAAGCTTCGATGGTTAAACGTTGACGTTTGAGTTTCATCGCTGTGCTGAACAAAAGTGGCATCTTGCCCTTAACCTCCGTCTTTTGCTTTTTTAGGGACCAACTGCAAATCCCCAATGATTGCCCGTTAAACACACCACTGAGAACAGGGTCTAGTCAACAGGAGTGCAAGTAGCCTTTTAACAACGATAAGTAAATAGGGTGATGGTGGTGTAGTGGACTCGTAATCAGGAGACTCGGGTTTAAATCCCACCATGGCAGCTGGTGGAATTTAAATTCATTCAATAAATCAGTAACATAAACCTAGTCTCAGTGATGGTGACTAGGATAACTATTACTGATTGTTGTGAAAACCTGTCTGGTTCACTAATGCCCTTCAGGGAAGGAAATCTGCCATCCTTATCTGGTCTGGGCCTACATGTGACTCCAGACCCACAGCAATGGGGTTGCCTCTTAACTGCCCTCTGAAACGGTCTAGCTACCTATTCAGTTCAAGGATAATTAGGGATAGGCAACAAATGCTGGCTCTGCCAGCGATGTCCACAAAAGAATGAAGACAAAAAATTTAGTATTAATTAGCACTGAAATTTTGATTTATTCTCTTGCTTTCTGAATCTAATCTTTCTGTACCTGATTTGACTTTTAAAAAAAAATTCCTTCATGGATCGTGGGCATCACTGGCAAGGCCAGCATTGGTTGCCCATCCCTAATTGCCCTTGAACTGAGTAGGCCAGACGAGGTAAGGACAGCAGATTTCCTTCCCTGCAGGGCATTAGTGAACCAGGGGGGTGTTTATTGTCACAGTCACCGGGACTGAGACGGGTTTTATATTCCAGACTTATTCCGGCTGCTGTGCTGGAATTTTGAAGCCACACTCTGGATTTCTCATCCAGTGACGTCTTCCACTACTGGGGGGGTGGGGTGGAATTTTCCTCTCGTCGGACAGGCCCGGTGGGTGGGTGGGCTTGGGAATGGCCACGAGACTGGGCCCCCACCACCCTCCACTCCCCACCCCGCCTGCGATCAGGCTCCTCCCACGATTTCACGGCGGCTGGACAATTCACGGCCAGCCAACGTGAAAGGTGCGCTAAGAGCCTCAGCGCTGCCGTGGCGAGGGCAGGAGGAGGGCGAGCGCTGAAGTGTGCCCCCGCTCGGTGGGGGTTGGGGGGTGGGCGGGGGGGTGGGTGGGGGGAGCGCACACTGACAGCTCCCTGAAGGCTGAAGGCACACAGCTGCCTCAGGGGGCTAAAATGAAGAATAAACTGTTCACATAGGACATAAACATGTCCCCACATGTGACTCGGTCACGCGAAGAGGGAGATGTGAAAAAGGATGCTAAAAAGTTTTCATTTTGTTTCGGTCACCGTTGGAAACCTCATCCCGGCCGTGGATGAGGTTTCGTTAACAATGGAAAGGCCGACTGGTCTATTCTTCCCGCCCGCCAACCGAATGGCAGAGTGGGCAGCGGATAAAAATGCAGCTTAATTAACTACTTAAGGGCCTTACCCGCCAACTGAAAGACCGCGAGAGCGTGCGATGGCGTTGGTTGTGCGATGACGCTCTGACTGCGATCGGCCCCCCCCCCCCGCGCCACCCCCCCCCCCCACCCTCCCCCCCACCGACTGCGATAGCAACTGGTTGGCCAATTAGCCGCCAGCCAGCGTGAAATGTGTGCTGAGATGCTCAGCGCTGCCAGGGTGATGGGGGGTGGGTAGGGGGGCAGGAAGAGGGTGGGTGCCAACCAAACCCAGGGTGCGGGCGAGCGCTTCTACTGAGTTCCCTGACGGCAGACGGCTTCCCCAGGGAGCTGCAGACCTCCACGGAATAAAGGAAACGACAAAAATGCTGCAAAATATGTCCGTGCAGCACAATCAGGCGCCCGAAAGCAAACCTCATAAAAAAAGAACAGCCCCCAGGTATCTCTTAATATTTTATTTCCCCCCCCCCCCCCCACAGAGATTTCATCCAGCCCCTGGGTCGAGGTTCGAGCAAAAATGTGAAGCTCGCCTGGGAAAATGGCCTGTCCGCCAACCGTCAATGTGGACGGGCCGCGTGAAATCGCTGTTAGCTGTATCGTTAATGGGCTTAATTGCCAACTAATTATCGGCGGCCACACCGCCGACCGCCACACACACACACCCGCCAAGTGAAATATCGTGCGAGTGCGCGATGAGGTCTGGACACTCGCCCAACGTGATCGCACGCTATTTCATGTCCATTCGGGTCAGGCACATCCACCCCCGCTGGATGTAAAATTTTGGCCCCAATCTCCCAAGGCTACTGCCATTTATGAACATTAAAAGTATTAGATTTGAAAGCTAATAACCGCAATGATGGAAGTATTAGCAAAGATAATAAAAGGCAATGGGAATCAGACTCACTCTGAGCCGCCACAACAACAACTAGCATTTATATAGCAACTCCAACATCATGAAGTATCCCAACGCGCTTCACAGGGGATTTATCAGACAGGATTTGACATCAAGGCACATTAGGAGAGGTTTTCAGGAACATCTGAAAGGAGGAGGAGGCTGGTTAGCTCAGTTGGCTGGAAGGTTAGTGAATGGTTCAGAATAATGTCAACAGAATGGATTCAATCCCTATCCTAGCTGAGGTAGACCTTGGGACCTGCCTCCTTGCCTGCCCCATGCCAAAGTGCAATGGTGCACCTCAAACTATATAACCAATTACCTCCCTCTCTCTGTTAGAGATGCCTACGGTCCTTGTAGACTATGGTTAATTGCCTACTCACCTATCAATCATAAAGGAGGAGAGAGATGGTGAGGCAGAGATGTTTAGGGAGGGAACTGCAAAGCTTAGGGTCCAGGCAGCCAAAGGCATGTCCTCCAATGATGGAGCAATTGAATTTGGGGATGTGCAAGGGGCCAGAATTGGAAGAACTCAGAGCTCTTGTGGGATTGGAGGACAAGGCCAAATCTCCTTATGTGGCTTGTTATCAAATTTTCACTGATAACGGCCATTAAAATGATTTTTGTGTTAGAGCACAACATGATGTGGTTCAGTGGGCAGCATCCAGATATCTGATTTAAAACATTGTCAATTCAAGTCCCACTATACGAATTAAACACATAATCCAATCCAATGCTCCCAATGCGGTAGTGAGTGTTGGAGGTGCTGTTTTTAGGATGTATTCTTAAATTTATGCCCTATCTGCCCGCTTGAGTGGGTGTGAAAGATTCCATGACACTATCTTGAAGGAAAATTCTACCCAGTGTCCTGACCAATATCTATCCTCAGACAACATCACTGAGAAGACAGATGATCGTGTCATTTATCTCATTGCTGTTAGTGGGAGTGTGTCGTAGTTTTGCCACAAGGCGATGTTATGCTTCAAGAAGACATTTCACTCTTATCCCATCATCTCTCACAGATGGAAGGATGCCAATTGTTTGTGGGATCTTGCTGTGCTTTTTAATTCATTCATGGGATGCGGGCGTCACTGGCTAGGTCAGCAGTGATTGCCTATCCCTAATTACCCTTGAGAAGGTGGTGGTGAGCTGTCCTCTTGAACCGCTGCAGTCCATGTGGTGTAGGTACACCCACAGTGCTGTTAGGAAGGGAGTTCCAGGATTTTGACCCAGCGACAGTGAAGGAACGGCGATATATTTCCGAGTCAGGATGGTGAGTGACTTGGAGGGGAACTTCCAGGTGGTGGTGTTCCCATCTATCTGCTGCCTTTGTCCTTCCTAGATGGTCGTGGTCGTGGGTTTGGAAGGTGCTGTCGAAGGAGCCTTGGTGAGTTCCTGTGGTGCATCTGTGTGCAAATTGACTGCTGGGTTTTCTACATTACAACAAAGATTACACTTCAAAAATTACTTCATTGGCTGTAAAGCGCTTGGTTCTGAAAAGCACCATAGAAATGAACTATAGTCTTTTCTGACTGTTCTCTGCCTCTCCACTTTACTTTTTCAAGTCCTTTGATGGAGTTTGCTCTTTCCAGATGTTGCCTGACCTGCTGTGTGTTTCCTGCTATTTTTTCCTTCGGGCTTCCAGCATTTGCATGTTTAGCTTTTAATCTGCATTATACTTGCTCAAATTAATCTTCCTTATATCTGAAAAGCATGCACAGAACTGGTTCATTTACTGAATGGGACTTTGTGTTAAAGGCCATCTATCCACAATCAGCATCTGCTGTTTCCATCAGAATGAAATCCTCTCCATTACCTTCATTACATTTCATTACAACACTAGAGCAAAGTGCCCATCTGTTCCTTTTGATCATGTGGCTTTCACTTAATTACATTCCGATGAGATTGATTTTACATTAGCCACTAGCAAAGGCTAATCAGAAAGACCAAACGTGACTTGCCTGAATCCCTGCTGTTTTTTTCTAATTTGTGCGCTGTCATTGTCCAAGAAACCTTTTCGCCAAGGTGTTTAATGATCAGCACAGGCCAGCCAGCAGAACCAAGCTTCTTTCAAACAATAAATATGAGTAATTGAGGGGACAAGTGTAAGGGCCGAGACAGGTAGAGCTGGACTGCAACAAGGTTGAGGCGAGCGGCAGAGATGGAGCTAGATCACAAAACTGGCGATTAGGTGACACCAAGATATGAGTTTTAGAAAGGAAGGCCTTGGGTAGATCATGTTGATCATGACAAGCGGTCTCATCCTGTCCGCAGCTGTGGAACCAGAGAACACAAACTGTGCTTGAAGGGGATGCATTCAAAACCAACCTGGGGAAACAATGTTTATCAATGGAACAGCCTTCCCCTAGGGAGAGTGTGGAAGCAGAGAGTATCGATTATTTGCACAGCAAGTCAGACAGGTTTCTTCCAGCAGGTAACACAGTGGGATGCAATACCTGAGTCATCCGAGACTTGATGTGTACTGAGTGGAGTGGGCTGGGGAGGTAACTATTCCCAAAACTCTCCCTCACCTCATGACTGGGTCTGTTGTGTGCTCATCGCCAGAGATTGATCATTCTGATTAGTCAACAATTCCATTAACATTGTACCATGTGTCTATCAGGATGGGAGAAGGTGAACTCGGTGGACCTTGGTCTGGTTTGGGTCAAGGAATTCCAATGTTCCTAAGCAAAGGGAAAAGAGGAGTTTCCCAGTTTTGATCATAATAATTCACTGATGATTGCACTAGCTGATTTCCCTTGGTGTTGCTCCAGTTGGTATGTCCTTAATAAGAAGAGGAGCATTGTACTCGTTTTACACATAACATATTATTCTTCTGCCAAGGTAGGGCTCTGCTTATAACTCGTTTGCCACTTTAAGACCATCTTCTGTGGATGGACATATCCTCGGGTCAATGAGGTAAATCCAGGGGCTAACTCATAGCTTTCTTTACTGTATATTTTCTGTTCAGTTGTGATTATTTTGTATTCTGAAATGTGACAGGCTCACATCGCAGAACTGTGAAAGGTGCTAATTGATTCCTGTGGTTATTGGCTGAGATGATAAACCAAGGTCCTGCCTTCCCTCCACTATGGACGTAAAGGGCCACTATTGGAAGAAGAGCAGAAGAGTTCTTCCTGGTGTCTTGGTCAATATTTATCTCTCAACCAAGATCACTGAAAAGCAACAGATTTTGATTACTGAAACAAGATGACAATTAATTATGTTTCAGCTTCTGAAACTGCACGGGTATCCCAGGGATACAAATCTCAACCATACATCATTGAGTCACACATTGCAGATTCCTTCCAATTTATTCCTGAACACTGTACAGCTGATAAACCTTCTGGTTATTTAGCTTTTTTTGCAAGGCCATGGGTTTAATTTTCAGCTAAAAGACACAGCTGTAAAACATGGCAGGATTTAAGGCAACATATTCAGAATGAGAGAAAGACTTGCATTTCTACAGCACTGATATCAACCTCAGGATGTCCCAAGCATTTTACAGCCAATGATGCACTTTTGAGTTGCAGACACTGCTGTAATATAGGAAACACAGCAGCCAATTTGTACATAGCAAGCTCCCACAAACAGCAATGTGATAATTGACCAGGTAATCTGTTATAGTGATGTTGGTTGTGGGGTAATTATTGGTCAGGACACAAGAGAATTCCCTTGCTCTTTTCAAAGTAGTGTCATGGGATCATTCACATCTGCCTGAGAGGGCAGATGGAGCCTCAGTTTACAGTCTGATTCAAAAGGCAGCGCCTCCAACAGTGCTACTCTCCCTCAGTACTGTACTGGGAGGGATCAGCCTAGATTTTTGTGTTCCAGTCTCCGGGGTAAGACTTCCAACTCAGGTGACTGTGAAAGCACTGATCCATGGCTGCCATTGTTTAAGGGGGGAATTTACTTGCATTGGAGGCAGTTCAGAGAAGATTCACCAGGTCGATTCTTGGGATGAAGGCAAGGTTGAGCAGGTTGGGCCCATACTCCTTGGAGTTTAGCAGAACGAGAGTGACCTTGCTGAAAGATTTAAGGTTCTGAGGGGGCTTGACTGGGTGGATGCTGAGTATATGTTTCCCTTTGTGGGGGAATCTAGAGCTAGCGGGGGCACAGTTTCAGAATAAGGGGTCTCCCATTTAAGATGGAGGTGAGGAGGAATTTCTTCTCTCAGAGGGTCATGAAGCTTTGGATTTCTCTACCCTGAGAGCTGGAGGCTGGTCATTGAATATGTTCAAAGCTGAGTTAGATTTATGAACTATAGGGGTGTCAAGGGTTACGGGGAACAGTCAGCAAAGTGCAGTTGAGGCCAAGATGATATTAGTGATTATCTTTTCAAATGGTGGAGCAGGCTAGAGGGGCCTTAAACTTCTATTACTGGGAGGTGTAAGTGGGCAGGGGTTACATGCTGCTAAAATGCACAACCCATATATCCTGCATCAGGTCATTTAGAAAGTGCTGACTCCTCCTAAGAGGTTAGCATGGAAGAACTCGCCCTGCCAATGCACAATTTACAACTGTCATAGCCTAATTAAAACCAACATCAGCCTGAAATATTGTCTCATTGCCCCAGGTGGCATTTTATCCCCTTCATTTCAAGTCTAATGTTTTAAGTGGAATCTAATCACTGACCTTAAAAGAGAAACTCCTGCAGGCCCAAGGCCTTGTCTTCCTGTCTGCTCTGCTTGGAATAAAATTGAGTATTGCTGCGAAAAGAGACATGCCTACAGTTCGATGTGTCTCTTTCTCAGCAACACTCAAGTTCACGGAATGTTTTGGGCCAGTTTCGGTCGACAGTTGGATGAAAGCTTGTTCTAACTGGTAGGTTTTAAAGATAATCTTAAAGCAGGAGGATGAGGTAGAGAGGCAAAGAAGTTTAGGGAGAGAGTTCTAGAGCTTGGAGCATTGGCAACTGAAGGCACAGTCACCAATGACAGTGTGATCAAAATTGATGATGTGCAGGAGGCTAGCATTAAATGCTAACCTTGCCAGCAATGTTCACACCCTACTTTGTTTCTATATACTGTAGGTCACTGCACACTGTCTCTCAGTCCACACTTTCCTGGTACAGTACTGCACTACTCAGAAACACCGCTTAAATCTAGATTAAATAAATAAAAACCGTTCCCCTCAGAACTAAGGCCAGACAATGCTGTGTTATTTCAATTAATGCTAACATGCATAGCACTAATATTCTGAGACAGTAAATTAATATGGACCAATGTTTCAAATGGGATCAGTCTTTGCGACATAAATAAACCTTTGACTTGTGGCTCGAGGCCCTTTGGCGAATCAACTCAACAACTGTGCATTGCCTCAGACCAAAGCTATACCGTGAAACCTGTATAAACAGACCCTCCCAAAACTAGGCATCAGCGCGTAGAGTAAAGGGTTGACTCTAATTAGAGCATACTGAGCATGTGCAAAAGAAGCTATGTCACAGTGGGGTCACTCATTGAGAAAGGATATCTGAGTTGCATCTCGGAGGGCAGCTCTAGCTATATGCAAGTCTTATTTAACCTTTGTAAATTGTTTTTTTATTAGTTCATGGGATGTTAGGTCAGCATTTATTGCCCAGCCCTAATTGCCATTGTTCAGAGGGCATTTTAAGAGTTAACCACATTGCTGTGGGTCTGGAGTCACATGTAGGCCAGGCCAGGTAAAGACAGCAGATTCCCTTCACTAAAGGACATTAGTGAACCAGATGCAGCATGTAAATAAATATTTCTTGAACAAAGACCACTGCCTCCTGCAAGATCTCTTCTAGAATAAGAAGCTAATGAATTCCGAGACAAACCTATGATGGTGGCAGCAGTGACTACACCGATACTGCAACAAGGATTAATTTCTCCAGTCATTAAAACCACCAGGTAGTGCTTTGGTATGCTACTAGTCCCAAAGCCTAATGGCTCCATTCATATCTGCATTGATCTAACACACCTCAACAAGGCAGTTGAAAGAGAAATATATCTAATGGCATTAGTAGATCAAAACCTGGCCAAACTTGCAAAAAGCACCATCTTCACCAAAACTGATGCCAATAGCAGGTTTTAGCAATTGCCATTGGACCAGGAGTCCAAAATCTTAACCACTTTCATTATGCTCAAATGCCACATGGATGACATCCTGATCCTTGGGTCGATGAAAAAGGAACACGATAAACAGGTCAGGGAAGTCTTACTCATGCTGCAAGAGGCTGGCTTGACACTCAATGACAATTGTGCATTTTCTAGGCTCACAGTAAGGTTCCTAGGGCACATTATACAAGCAACTGGGATTACTGCAGACCCACGGAAAACAAAGGCAATAGAGGAATTACTGCTACCTAGAAATGTAACAGAGCTACAAAAGTTAATGGGCATGGTCAACCAACTAGGCACATTCCTGCCTCACTTAGCCCAGTTAAATGAACCAACTTTTATAACAGGACCAGGCATGGTGCTGGACTGAGCATCAGCAGCAGTCATTCAAGAAAATAAAAATGATGCTAACATCCTCAGAGGTTCTAGCTCACTACGACCCAGAACTTCCCACAATCTTGGCAGTTGATGTATCCACAACAGGACTGGGAGCAGTGCTATTCCAGGTCCAAAGTGATGGAAAAGGAAAACTTGTTTTACTACGCATCCAGCTCTTTAACCGAGACTGAACAGCACTATGCTGTGATCAAAAAGGAAGCCCATGCAGCGCTTTGGGCATGTGAGAAATTCTCTGACTATAGACTGGGCCTCCATTTTAAGATTGAGACTGATCACAAGCCATTAGTAACGGTGTTGAACACAAAGGAAATCGCACAAATGCCACCCAGGATTCAACAATTCCGACTTCGACTCATGCAATCCGACGCTACCATGGACTATATACTGGGTAAATATCAGACTAAGGCTGATACCCTGTCCAGGGAACCCACCACTCACCCAGTACAGGAAGACAAAACCTCCAAAGCGGAATTGAAGCCTTTTGCAGCCTTGATTATTGATAATTGTTGGCAACAGACCAGAAGTTGCACAGATTTCGTATGACCCAAAGACAAGATGAAGAGTGCATTCAGGTTCAGACATACTGCCTGCACAGATAGCCACAGTACATGCTAAACACTCCTGTCTTGAGGCAATATTTTGAACAATGGCATCATTTCAGCATCGTAGACAACCTCCGGGTATGCGATGCAAGAGTAGTGGTACCAGGAGCTTTCCACCTGGAAATCCTCCAGAAGATCCATCAATGACATCTTGACATAACCAAGAGGCAAGCCAGAGCACAGCAGTCTGTATGGTCACTAGGAATTTCACACTCTATTGAACAGGTAGTCTCCGGCTATGTCACCTGTGCTATCCACAGTCAGGAGCAGGAAGGGCCACTTCTACCCTCCTCCTTCCCAGCAAGGCCTTGGGAATGCCTTGGTGTGGATTTGTTTGACTATAAAGAAAAAACATTTCTCGCAGTGGTAGACTATTATTCCCGCTGGGTAGAAGTACAAAAACTACATGGCCTCCGGTCTGAGGCCATTATTACTTCCTTGAAGAAAATGATCTGTACACTGAGCATTCCGGACATCGTCATCTCCAATAACGGACCATAATTTGCTGAGTGCTTTCAATTCTTTGCAAAGTTGCATGGATTTGTACATGCAACAAGCTCCCCAAAGTACCCACAGTCTAACGGAGCAGCTGAGCGAGGAATGCGCAGTGTCAAAGGTCTCTTGAAGAAGAATGACAGCTTTGCATTCGCTCTGCCTAGTTATCGCTCCACATTATTACATAATGGGTTTGCCCCTTGTGAACTCCTAATGGGTCGCAGGCTTAAGTCCCAATGTCCCTTCATGCCCCACACCTTGTTACTGAATGTCATAGGGGGAAGGCCACGATCGAGCTAGAGAGAAGGAAGAAGCCCACTGAGTGAGCCAGATTTGTACAGTTAGGAGCATACTGCTCAAGACCTTCCGATTCTGGGAAGAGGAGAGAAGGCATGGATCAGAGACCAGAACCGTGCAAGTACGCTAATTGAAAACCACTGCAAATGAGTTCGTACCAGGTCAGGACACAGTCGGTGGAACAGATCTGCCCTATTCTCAATGGACAGAAAAGCATCAACAGCATGGGCAGGTTTCCTTGAACCAGAAGAGAGTGTCACATCTCACAAACGAAGGAAACCAGGAGCGACAGCCCTCTCGAACTGACCTCAGAGCAGCAGGAAGGAAGTCCGCACTCATTCAGGGAGACTGGTGAAACAACCAAAGAGACATTCCCTGTAAGAGAAGAGACATTGGGAGGAGCTGTAGGGGAATGTGTGTAGTATGGGGAATAAAGACTTTGGGAGAGACGTAGATTTAGGGATTAACTCTAATAAGAGCATACCGAGCATATGTGTAAGGAGCTATGTCACAGTGATGTCACTCACTGAGAGAGGATATCTGAGTAGCAGCTCAGAGAGCAGCTCTCACTACATTTTAATCTATTTAACCTTTGTAAATAGTTAGCATGTAAATAAATGCTTTTTAAACAAAGACCATTGCCTCCAGTGAGAGTGAGGTCTCTTCTAGGATAAGGAGCTAATGAATCCCGAGTCAAACCCATGATAACAGATGGCAAAAGATACTTACTGAGGAACCCAAACAATTTGTGTGGTGAAATATAGAAGGGACACTCGGGAATCATGGACTCTGACAAATTGCAAACTGCAGGCCATCCTTGATGCACTAAGAACTTCCTAAAACACTGAAGATGCAGGTCTTGTGATAGAAACAACTTTGATGGAATAGGGAGGTTTTCACCTTTAATCTATAGCAGTAGTCCCATTGCTCTCTCTGGGGTTGAAGGCTCACAGGCCTCTGTCCAAGGGATACGGGCATTTCACTGCCACTCAGGATGCTGGGTAAAGAAATCAGCATTCTGAGCAAAGTTTTCACTGTATGTACAGTGACCATTTTGAAAAGAAGGGCACCCCCAAAAGGAAGGGACAGTTGAAGCCAGACCCTAAGGTAATTTACAGGTTGTACAAAAGTTATTGCTCAGATAACAGGCTATCCAACTGTAATCAGTGTCAACATTTTGTTGGCAAGACCATCTTAACTACACTTCCCCAGTTACCCTGAAGAAATGATGAAGTTGGGGTTTTATCCTTGAACACCTATCGCTAGAGGAACCCTGCACTGTTGCAGATCTTGCCGAATTCAACAACAAGGTGCAAAAATGTGTCCAGTTCTGGCTGGGCCATGTATAGACTGTCCGTGGACACGATAAGAATAATATTTGAACAGCTGCAGGTAAGTAAGGGCTGACATATCTAACTGTTGAAGGAAAATCAGAGGATTCTAAAAGCAACAAAAAATTTGACAAGGACTCAGTAAATTGATTGGAAAGAGAAGGAGTGGATCAGTGCCTTGGATTAATCTATCAGACTCTGTTGACCTTCTGAGACTCAGTGCTGTTAGGAGGGGAGTTCCAGGATTTTGACCCAGTGACAATGAAGGAGCAGAGATGTATTTTCAAGTCAGGATGGTGAGTGACTTGGAGGGGAACTTGCAGCTGGTGGTGTTCCCATGTGTCTGCTGCCCTTGTCCTTCTAGATGGCAGAGGTCATGGGTTTGGACGGTACTGTCAAAGGAACCTTGGTGAATTGCTGCAGTGCATCTTGTAGATGGTACACACTGCTGCTATTGTGCGTCGGTGGTGGAGGGAGTGAATGTCTGTGGATGAGATGCCAGTCAAGTGGCTGTTTTATCCTGGATGATGTTGAGTTTCTTGAGTTTTGTGGGTGCTGCACTCATCCAGGCAAGTGGGGAGTATTCCATCATACTCCTGACTTGTGCCTGTAGACAGGCTTTGGGGAGTCAGGAGGTGAGTTACTCCCCGCAGAATTGCTAGCCTCTGACCTGCTTTTGAAGGCACAGTATTTTACATGTCTGGTCCAGTTCAGTTCCTGGTTAATGGTAACCCCCAGGATGTTGATAGTGGGGCATTCAGTGGTGGTAATGTCAGTGAATGACAAACGATACTTTATTTTTTCCATATTTACCTATGGACTTTGATATTTCTGATGGAATTTTCCAGCCGCTTGTTTTCAGTAACAGGTTTAATCAAACACTGCAGTTCATTTTGAGAAAGGTAGAACTGAAAAGCATGTTAAACACGTATAGAACTTTGGTTAGACCACACCTGGAGGACTGTGAACAGTCCTGGTCTCCATAATATAGAACAGGTGAAGAGACACTGGAGAAGGTGCAAAAGAAATTTATTAGAATGGTACCAGCACTGAGAGATCAGACCTATTGAGAAATACGGGAAAGGCTGAGGGGTCTTTTTCCAGAAAAGGGAAGGTTGAGGGGTGACCTGATTGAGGTCTTTAAAATGTTGCAAGGTTTTGATAAGAGTGGATACAGAGGGAATGTTTTCTCTTGTGGGGAAGAGCAATATAAGATAGTCCCCATTGGGGATTCAGAAAAGGTTTCTTTACCCAGGAGGTGGCCGAACTGAATATACTATTTAAGGGGAAACTAGGCAAGCAGGTGAGGGAGAAGGGAATAGAGGAATACGATGAGAAAGGAAAGGAGGAGGCTTGAGTGGAGCCTCAACACCGCATGGACTGGTTGAGCTGAATGGCCTGTTTCTGTGTCGTACATGTGCCTATGTAATCCATGTGGTGTAGGTAGACCCACAATTCCAATAGGGAGGGAGTTCCAGGAACTTGACCCAACGACAATGATGGTATCACTCTGAAGGTCAGCATCCATTGCCCATTCTTCATTGCCCTTGGGATAACTGAGTGGCTCGCTAGCCTATTTCAGAGGGCAGTTAAGAGTCAAATGCATTATGGTTGGCCTGGACTCCACATGTAGGCCAGACTGGGTAACAAGAGCAGACTTTCTTCCTTAAAGAACATTAGCGAACCAGGTAGATTTTTACAACAATTCAGTAGCTTTATGGTCAGCATTACTGAGACTGGCTTTTCATTCCAGGTTTAGTTAATTGAATTTAAATTCTCCAGTTGGGATTCACACCTCTGGAACATTAACCCAGACCTCTGGATTATTAGTCCAATAATATCAGCGCTACGCTACCGCTCCATTATTACATTTGCAATGAAAATTAGTAACTGACCTTAATATCTGTAACTGCAGTGACAGGGATATTGTAAATTCTACAGAACTTTAACTCCACTCTTCCAATAAGGGTTGGAGCCATGAGGATGTTAATTTGACAGGACATTGTAATTCAAAGGTTATTGAGTTGTCGCCGTTAATTCACTGAGTTCTATCATCTGTTAATGCTGGTCGAGGTACAGCCATGCCAAATGTTTATGGACAATTGATTATAATTAGCATTGCTATTTATTACAGGCCAATTAATCAGGAAATAATTATTGTAGCTGGTAATTAGATAAGTTAATATCCCTTAACAAACCACAAAATTAAATTGCCTTGCAGAATTAAGGAGTTTGTGAATGAAATTTTCTGGTGAACCCCTCAAGGTATTTTGACCACTGGTGAGACAGGATTTTCTGGCTTAAAGGGAAAATCAGAAAAAGGACTTTCAAGTAGTAGGTGGGGTTGATATTTTCTGGAGTTTAAAAGAACGAGAGGTGATCTCGTTGAAACCCATGGGCCTGAAATTTTTCGGTGGTTGGGCCTGGCCGATCGATGGGCCTGGGAGCGGATGGGAAACAGGTCCCCCTGGCCAAAATATCACGCTGGCAGCCCAATTGACACTCAGCAGCCGGCGTGAAACGTGTGCTGAGAAATGCTCAGCGCTGCTGGGGGGGAGGTGGGGGGTTGGGGCAGGAAGAGGGTGGGTGCCAACCAAACCCAGGGTGCGGGCGAGCGCTTCTACTGAGTTCCCTGACGGCAGACGGCTTCCCCAGGAAGCTGCCGACCTCCACGGAATATAGGAAATGGTAAAAACGCTGCAAAATATGTCGGTGCAGCACAATCAGGCGCCCGAAAGCAAACCTCATAAAAAACAAACCAGGTCCCCAGGTACCTCTTTGTATTTTATTTCCCCCCCCCCACGGAGATTTCATCCAGCCCCTGGGCCGAGGTTCGAACGAAAACGTGAAGGTCGCCTGGGAGCACGGCCTGTCCGCCAACCGTCAATGTGGACGGGCCGCGTGAAATCGCCGTTAGCCGCATCGTTAATGGGCTTAATTGCCCGCTTCATTATCGGCGGGCACACCTCCGACCGCCGCACGCACACACACACACCCGCCGAGCGAAACATCGTGCGATTGCGCGACGAGGTCGGGACGCTCGTCCGACATCATCTCGCGCCACTCCATGTCCGTTCAGGCCAGGCGTGCGCCCGGCCGTGGGATTTAAAAATTCTGGCCACACAATTGTTTGGCAGGGTCAACGCTGCGGGGCTCTTTCCCTTGGCTGAAATTAGAGGGTCACAGTCTCAGGATAAGAGGTCAGCCATTTTGGGGGAAATCCCTTCCCTCAGAGGGTTGTGGATCTTTGGAATCCTCTACCCCAGGGATCTGTGGATGCTCAGTCGATAAGTATATTCAAGACTGAGAATGACAGATTTGTTGCACACTAATGGAGTCAAGGATATTGGGATTGGACAGAGTAGTAGAGTTACGTTTGATAATCTGCCATAATCCTATTGAATGGTGAAATGAGCTCAAGGGGTTTTACTGGTTGACTTCCCCTCCTACCTCCTATTTCCTATATATGTGGTCCTTTCATGAACTCGTAATGTCCCAAAGTATCTTAGAGCCGATAATTTACATTGGGAGTGCAACAGTTTTTGTAATGTAGGAAATGCGGCTTTCAAAAGGGAATTGGATAATTATCTGAAGAGAGAGGATTTGTAGGACAATGGATCAAAGGTAGGGGAGTGGGGATTAGCTGAGTTGCTGTTGCAACTCTGTCATGGAGGCGATTGACTGAATGGCCTCCTCTTGTGTTGTAACTGTGGTACAAAGGGTTAACAGATGCGATATGCTAATGTCTTTGATGAAATACAACTGACACTAGTCAGCCTCTCGATGGAGAAGATGGAGTTATGCCTTGGAGCTTTGTGCCTACTCTGTAACCTGTTTAGATGTAGAGCTAATAAACAAAGGTTAGGCAGATACCACAGTATGTCTGCGGTCGGTCTTAAAACCAAGTCCCACGGCTAGAGTCCAAGCTAGAAGAGCACACCTCACAACATGGTGGCAGCCGTGGAGACATCAATGTCTAGCGGCATATCAGCGTTAAAGAAGGAACCACAGAGTGAAGAAACCTTTGAAAGCAGCTCGAGAATTTCAGCAGAAGAAGGAGACACACTGGAGAGAGGTAATGATGACTGTACCTGGTGAACCGTCCCTGCCCTTGCCCTGCCCATTTGACGGCCTAGAGGGCCCACAGAGAGGCCAGCAGTGGGAGTTATGGAAATGCCATTTTCTCCGGTATCGAGCAGCATCAGGTCTTCATGAAAAGGAGCCAAAGCTTCAAGTTAGTTCCTTTCTATATGCAGTAGGTCCAGTAGCCGATGACTTTCTCCTAAGGCTGGGTGTGCAGGAGTCCACTGCTGACTTTGATTCCATTATTAAAGCCTTTGACACCTTTTTTAACCCACCCCGGGATCCCGTTATCGACAGGTGCTTCAGCGTGCGTTATAGGCTGCACTCTGCGTGTTGCATCAGGCTATAACTGATGGCGACTCCAAGGCTTCACATGACTCCCGTAGAGCGGTCAGGCCCACAGGCATTAGGCCCACCCATACAAAAGCCCACCAAATCAGCTGAAATGGTGTGAAAGGAAACCCAGCGCAGACACCAAAACTACGCCGAACTATGCTTCCTGTCTGGCAAAACTGGATATTTCGAGCTGTTCTGCAAATCCAAAAATTCCAATTTTAACGGAAGTCAAAGACCAGAAAGTATTTATGAAGCACATTTCTTCCAAGGGCAGGATTTTGCTCAGCGCTGCCTGTGTGGGCAGGGGGAAGGAGGGCGAGCGGGCCTAGTGTGAAAGAGCGCTTTAATCTCCCTCAGGCGCGGAGCTGCCTCAAGGAGATGAACCACTATTTAAAAAGAAATGAAGAAAATAAAAATGTCATGAAACGTGTCCACCTCACGTGTCTTCGTCACACGAGCAGGGACACGTATTTAATTCAAGTGTGAAATTTTTTATTTAATGTTTATTTGCTGTTGGAAACCTCATCCCCGGCCCGTAGATGAACTTTCCTAAAAAGTGCAGAGGCCGCTTGGCCATTTCGCCTGCCGGTCAGCCACAAGGTTGGACGGGCGGAGTAAATTTGACAGGAGTGACCTTTCTCGTGGCCTTAACAGGCCTTTGAACTGTCGGCGGATGCGCTGCCGACTCCGGCACGCGCTCGCCGATCGAAAGGCCGTGGGATTGCACGGCGACGCCAGGACGCTCGCCCGACATCACCGCGTCACTTTACGCTGGGCCAGGTCAGGCATGTGCCTGCCCGCCAAACTCAATATTCTGCCCCAAGAAATGGAAGGTCAAGGACAAAATGAATCTACAGAGATTCTTGGGGAATTAATTAGTCTTCATCCAGATTACTGGTCACTGACAGTCCAAGTTCATGGCTTTGATACTTATTTTAAAATCGATACTGGAGTGGCTGTTAACATATCAGCAGATGACATCGACTGTCTTCAGTCAATGAGCCTTTATCCATCAGGCATCAAGTTACAAGGCCCAAGCAGCACTGATCTTCCAATCAAAGGCCCGATTATCGCTGCTATTAGCTAGAAGGGGAGAGAGATCGTTGATTCTCTCTATGTCCTTCATAATCAGCATACATCCCTGTTGTGTGGCGAGGTTGGCATCCTTCTAGGTATCCTAGAAAAAGCAGATGTTCCATTCGGACAACTCATTGTCTTTCATGCAACAACCTTCATCCTTTCGTTCAGAAGCAGTGGAAACTCAGCCTTCAGAAACTGAGGAATTTTTTATCACTCAGCAGCAATTATGTTCTTTCACAGACACACCATCCACTAGAGACATGGATGTTATGAATCTCTCAGTCAATGACAGAGACAGGCCAGAGGTGGAGGACACAGAAGGCACTGCAGTAGATGGTGACCATCCCCATGAAGACCTGCTGGACTAGAATTGGCTCTTCCCAGAGAGCGAGGAGGAAGAATCCCTTCTGGTGCTGAGTGATCTCTTGGAAGTTAAGGTCCTAGAGAATGATTCATCTTTCCCATTGAAGGATGCACCAGATGAAGTTTCTACTGCCTTTCTAGAAGATGTAGGCTGTGCTTTTAGTGGCTGTGCAGCATTCAGCTCTTAGTTCCACTGAATCTACTGACGTATTGCCTACTCTCTCTCCTGCTGTTCATGAAGAGTCTTCCACAGAGAATGCTTTGCCTGAGTCCAGGTCAGGGTCGAAAGAGGATCACACCACTCAGGGGCTGATACCTGCCAAGGGGGAATGTCAATTGACATCCGTACATCATTCCCAGCTGAAAGTCTTCTTCCCTTGAGAGTTCCAGGTCAGCGCAGAAGCTGCAGCAGAATCTGTGGCACTTCTGAAGCTGCAGAATCCTGTACAGCGATCTTGTCCCCAAGCTAATCATCTACAGGAAACTCCTCTCATTGTAGAAGACGAGGCTGTCTTGTGTCCATATCCTCAGCAATTCCATTGCCCAGAGTGGAGTAACCTCGAGCAGAGAGAAGGGTGGCTCTCTTACCACTGTCTGTGGAAAGTAAACTGTCCTCCTGGGAAATCAAGGGGAGATCATCTCTTCTTCTTCCCCTGACAGTCTTGAATGGGGTTTGTTCTTTTCTCCTTAGTCATCTAAGTTCATTGCAATCTTGGATCTTCAATCTTTGATACAGCAGTGGAGGATACCACGGTGACAGTCTTCGCTTTGAAGATCATTCCTCCTCAGAAGATTCTTCCCAGAGACTTTTGAGGGAGCAACAAGTTCCTCAAAGTGTCCCGAGTTCTTCTCTTCTGGTCCCAGAGGATCCAAAGGTCGACTCTCTCTGGTCCTCTCTTTGGGATCAGTTTTTCATTGATAAACCTTCATATTGCCCTTGCAGCTCAGTCACCCTGAAACCTACACTCTGCTTCCCAGCCATAGTCACACAGTGTTGTCCTATTCTGCAGATGGTGACGTCCTACCAGATACAGCAGAAGGCTCTTATGCCTCCAAGCCGTCTTCCCTGAGGGCCAAGAATGCTGCAGGAGATTGAATCCCCCAGTGCTGTGATTTGGGGAGGGGAAGAGTGGGATTTGGAGTTGAGTACAATCTGTAGTTTTAAAAAGGGAGTTACAGAAATGCAATGTAAGTAGTTAAAGACATAGTTTCACATTGTTGTTAAAAAGTAGGATAGTATACTTGGGTGGGGGGGGGGGGGTAGTATAAAGGGTTAACAGTTGCTAATGTAGATGATGATGTACCGCTGATGCCATCAGTCATATGTTAGACTCTCGATAGAAAGGCTGGAATTAATACTATAAGCTACATGCCTACTCTGTAACCTGTTTAGATGTACTGCTGATAAGTAAGTGTTAAGCAGGTACCAGAATATGCCTCCAGTCTGTCTAAGAACAAAGTCCCATGCCTAGAGTCCAAGATAGAAGAACAAATCTCACAACAATAGCTATTTGATATTCTATGCAGCAGCCAACTTACACACAGTGAGGTCCCACAAGCCGCAATGTAATAATGACCAGGAAATCTGTTTTTCTTTAAGAGATGTTGTTTGAAGGATAAATATTGGCCAGGTCACCATATTATTCTTCGAACAGTGCCATGGGATCTTATACATTCATCTGAAAGGGGAGTGGGCTTCAGTTTATAATCTCATCTGAAAGACGGCATCACTGACAGTGTAGCACTTGCTCAGTACTGCACTGGATATATCAACCTTGATCATAAGTTCAAGACTCTGGAGTATATTAATGTCTTGAAAATTATATTGTTAATGTTTGTTAATGTCAATTAGTGGTTAAAGTTAAGAGAAACAGGTGATGGGCATTAATTGTCTTTGAGCACATATAAATAGGAGATGGCTGGGACACTGGGCTGTGTGGAAGGAGAGCTGTGAGATGAAAAGTCAATAAACTCTCTCAATGAAGAAAAGCTCTGAATCTTTGTTTCAGTTTCACAGGGTTCAGTGAGATGTTGTTGTAGTGGTAATATCACTGGACTAGTAATCCAGGAGCCCAGGCTAATGTTCTGGGGACAAGGGTTCAAATCCCACCACAGCAGCTGGTGGAATTTAAATTTAGTTAATAATCTGAAATTGAAAAGCTAATCTCAGTAATGGTGGCCATGAAACCAATGTTGATTGTCATAAAAACCCATCTCGTTCACTAATGTCCCTTTAGCAAAGGAAATCTGCTGTCCTTACCTGGTCTGGGCCGACAGGTGACTCCAGACCCACAGCAATGTGGCTGACTCTTATCTGCCCCCTGAAATGGTGTGGTAAGCTACTCAGTTCGAGGGCAATTAGGGGTGGGCAACGAACACTGGCCTTGCCAGCAATGCCCACATCCAATAAAGGAATAAAAAGCAAAACCGGCTTGGATCCTGTTAACAGAGTGGGCCTTGAGTTCATGACCTTGTGATTCAACGGTGAAAGTGGAACCTACTAAGCCAGTTTCTGACAACGAAGCTCACCATCGTATACATCCAGTTGCATGTTTTTCCAAATGTTTCTGGATCGTCTTTCAGGGCAGGTCAACGTTATGAACCCAGTAAAAACCTCTCCCTCAGCAATTTCACACAATCTTTTCTGCACCATCTCCAGTGCCCTTGTATGCTTCTTATAATATGGAGACCAGACTGTTCACAGGATACCAAGCATAAGCCAATATATTATTCACTTACTTTTTAAAGTATCAATCACTCTTTGCCCATGTAACTGTTTCTTTATTTCTTTCTAATGAACGAATGTAGACCGGTTGCCTTGCGGCCCTGTGTGTGGAGAGTTTGTCTCACGGTGGGAACACGGAACATTGAAGAGGAGCAGTACCCAGACTGGAGACACGTGCATTGTGGGCCTGAGGATGCAGGGCAGAATGGGTAATTTAGTCAAGACACAACCTTGCCAGAATTAGCAAGGTCTGCAAAATGAATTAAACTGTGCAGGAGAACGGGCCTCGAACTGTGAGAAAGATAGACCCCTTTTTGTGCTTGTTTGCGGGAACAAAGTTGTCTGTCTATACCAGCCGGGGGATTGATAACAGTGTAAGAGATAACAGAGCAGAGTCAGGCTGGCGCTATTCCTTCAAACGTGCTCTTGTGAGAGGCCCAGGACATCAGGCGTCTGGAAAAGCCACTGATGTAATTGAAAACCAATTCAATGGGCTAAAAAAAAAAGGTTTTACCTTATATGGCACAAGGCCAGAGCCAAAAACAGTATAAAGAATGAGCACACAAAGACATTGTTGCTGCAGTGGGCAGAGTAGTTTGGTCAGCCACTCGGAAGATGTGTATGGAAACCTTGTCTGCAGATTGACCATTGAGGTGAACTCTGGCTCGCAGGGCTATTAAAGAACTAGCATTGTTAATAGGCAATATTGCTTACTGGGGTTAATAAAGGTGTACCACATTTAGTGGAACCGTATCCAAGTTGTGGGATGCCCTTAATACCGAGTAGAGGCAAGAACTTTTAGACCAGGTAGAGGGTCATACACAAGCGCAGCCTTAACCAAGGTTCCATACAAGTTTAGCGTAACTTCTCTGGAGGGAAGGGAACATGAAATGGTATCAAACAAACTTTATCTTACCGGATTGCTGAAAGCATGTCTGCATAACTTCAAGACTTGCCTACTCCAGTGCTCCCTTTTGTGGCTGCCCACTCTCTCATTGCTGTTTATGGGATCTTGCTCTGCATAAACTTGGCTGCTACATTTCTCCGCATTACAGCGGCGACTATATTTCCAAAAAAAAAATAATTTGCCTTGTCTTGAGGCTATGAGATGAGCAATAGAGAAGACAATTCTGCCTTTCTTCCACTATAGAATTTCCTCACTATTTTTTGGAAAGTGACATTGATGGAGTTGGCCGGCTGGACCTCTCTCTTATAAGGGCTGGTTCGTATACTCCACTGGCAATTGACAACTGGGAAAATGCCTGATTCCTTCAGCTTTCATCGTCATTCAATCAGCTCGGCAAGATCCATGGCCCGATGATAATTGACAAGAGGCTGAGAAGTACTTGGGGTAAAAGAACATTGCTGAGTATTTTATTATTTACTTCTTGGGCATATTATACACTTGGTGCCAAATGAGTTGTCAAGAGATCTGGAAACCATACAGGACACTTAAAAAAAATGAATAATTTTAGCAAGAAGGAAGTTTAAAATGATCCGTAAATATCCTTCGATGTTCTTAAACACACTTTAGGGGCAGTGCGTTGCAGAAAGGGGGATGTAAAGAGATGGCATCAACATTAATGTCTGCATTCATTCTCAGGTTGACTTCCTTGGAAAATTGGTGAACATCTCATCACAGTTGTCTCATGGAGGTTGTTGGATCCTAGTCACCAGTTTGTTGGGACTTATGGATCCTGGTTGCAGGCTTGTTGTGGGATGGCTGAGTTGGTACAATAGACAGAGTGGATCATCAGACACTTCTTAGGTGGAACACAATCTATTTATTTACAAAGGCACTCAGCAGCTTGTGTGCTTTCAGCTCAAACTCTATCTCCATACTACTGACAACTAACTACTGACTACAGAGGTGGCCTGCGCTACTCTTCTGTTGTTTACATAAGATCATGTGATCTTCCTTCATAACGTCCTTCTTAAAGGTATACTACGCATTACATAAAATCATAATTACCATAGAGGTTTAATCAGAATTAAAATAAACAGAATTAAAATGATAAAAGGAAAAGTAATTTGCCAAAATAATGATAAGCCAGAGGGAGAATTGATGGAGGTGTTCAAAATCATGTAGGGCTTTGGTAGAGTGGATTAAAAGGAATTTTGCACTGGCACAAGACTTAAGGTAATTGGCAAAAGACCTAGAGGCAACATAAGGAGAATTTACCTTTGACACAATGAGTTGTTTTGATCTGGAATGCGCTGCCTGAATGGGCGGTAGAAGCGGATTCAATAATAACTTTAAAAAGAGAATTGGACGAGTACTTGTTGGGGATAAAATTAAAGAAGGATGGAGAAAGAGGCCAGCAGTGGGGCTAATTGGATAGCTCTTTCAATAAGACAGCACAGACATGATGGGCTGAATGGCCTCCTTCTGCGCTGTAAGAATCTCCGATTCTATGAATTGCATTTTTATAGCACATGCTCAAGTCACTGAGAAACATCTGCACACAAAGGGTTGGATTTTCCCACTGGCTTCCGGACCCCAGACTTGGGACCAAATGGGTCTCGCGACTCCACACTTACTGGCAGATTGCCCGGTCCTCCCAGAGGCAGCTTGCTGATGCGGAAAAGATTCACCAGAATGATTCCAGGGATGAGGAACTTCATTACGTGGACAGTTTGGAGGAGCTGGGACTGTTCCCCTTGGAGATGGGAGGGTTAAAAGGAGATTTGATAGAAGTGTTCAAAACTATGATGGGTCTGGGCAGAGTCAATCGGGACAAACTGTTCCCATTGGCAGAAAGATTGAAAAGCAGAGGACACTGATTTAAGGTGATCACCAATAGAAGCAGCGGCGACATGAGGAAAAACTTTTTTAGGCAGTAAGTGGTTAGGATCTGGAATGCACTGCTTGAGAGGGTGGTGGAGGCAGATTCAATTGAAACCTTCAAAAGAGCGTCGGATAATTATCTGGAGAGAAAATATTTGCAGGGCTATGGGCAAAAGGCAGGGGATTGGGACCAGGTGAGTTGCTCTTGCAGAGAACCAGCACATCCACGAGGGACTGAATGTTCTCCTTCTGTGTTGTAGCCATTCTATGATTCCACGAACCTCGCAGTTCAAGAAGGCGGCTTAAGGGTAATTAGGGATGGGCAATAAATACAGGCCTAGCCAGCAACACTCACATCCTGGGAATGAATAAATAAAACAACCACACTAGACAGGTATTACACCAATACCTAACACCATCAGAATAACATCTGTATTGAGCACATATGACAGGGGAGCCTGACAGAGCACCAGCTCAGCAAAAGACAACGAGGATTGAGCACATGTCTGTTTGAGAATTAGTTCAATATATAAGTGCTGTGAACAAGGGCTTGCTATTGATCTGATTTCACAGACAAGCCACTGGGTGAGCTATTTTTTATCCATTCCTGTTTTATCTTGCCTGTTAACTGAATCTCGTGACAGTCTTCTATTACATTAAAAGCGAGCAAGAGACTGGGTGACACTGTGGAGCTTAGATGACACAATATAACGTATTGTAGAAATAACCGATTTCCAAATACTTGAAGCTCTGAAATAACAGAAAATTCCGGTCATACACAGCAAAGGGAACAAAACAACAGTGGTCAATGGTTCAAATGCACACACTTGGTCAGGAAGAAAGTAAATAAACAACAAGTGTAAGTAAAACAACAGGAACCTCAGTCACCGAAAGGACGTTAATGGGTGAAACGGCTGGAAAACTGCTTATTAAAACAAGCAGGAAACTGGGAGGTGAATAAGAGAATTGCAATGAGGCTGTTGAAAGGCTATGTTGGTGTTTTGTGGATTTTGGTTGGTAAAAATTGACTATTCTTTTTGGATGAGACACTATTCCGATATTAAACCATGCCCCTGATCTGTTCCCTCACTACTTTAAAGAATATCAGGGAAGTTCCTTCCTGGTCAATATTTTTCCCTCAACAGATTATCTGGCCATCATCTTGTTTTTTATTTGTGGAAGCTTGCTGTGCAAAAAATGGCTACCACAGTTCCCAAAGTGCCGACACTTCAAACATACTTCATTGACTAGAAAGTGCTTTTGGAAGGTCCAGAATTCATGAAAGTGGTGATAGGATATGCAAACTTTATCTACCATTCTTTAAATGGGTTTATGTTTGGTGGCCAATAGCCATGGTTCAGTGTTTAACACTCTCACCTTTTTGTCAAGAAGGTTTTGGGGTCAAATGTTGTTCTAGAGATTCATCATGCAATATAGACTGACACTCCAATGCAGTTCCGAGGGAGATCTCGGGGTGTATCTTTTAGGTGAAAATTTAAACTGAGGGCCAGTTTGCCCACTCAGGTGGATGTAACAGAGCCCATTTTTGAAGAGGAGCAGGGGAGTTCTCCCTGGTGCCCTAACCAATGCACAAAGGAAGATGGTTTTGATTGTCAGAAGTCAATCATCTCAGCTCCAGGACATCACTGCAGGAGTTCCTCAGGGTAGTGTCCTCGGCCCAACCATCTTCAGCTGCTTCAGCAATGACCTTCCTTCCATCATAAGGTCAGAAGTGGAGATGTTCGCTGATGATTGCACAATGTTCAGCACCATTCGCAACTCCTCAGATACTGAAGTAGTGCATGTCCAAATGCAGCAAGACCTGGACAATATCCAGGTTCGGGCTGATAAGTGACAAGTAACATTCGTGCCACTCAAGTGCCAAGCAATGACCATCTCCAACAAGAGAGAACCCAACCATCGCCCCTTGACATTCAATGGCATTACCATTGCTGAATCCCCCACTATCAATGTCCAGGGGCGTTACCATTGACCAGAAACTGAACTGGACTAGCCATATAAATACTGTGGCTACAAGAGCAGGTCAGAGGCTGGGAATCCTGTGGAGAGTAACTCACCTCCTGACTCCCCAAAGCCTGTCCACCGTCTACAAGGCACAAGTCAGGAGTGTGATGGAATACTCCCCACTTGTCTGGATGAGTGCAGCTCACACAACACTGGAGAAGCTTGACACCATCCAGGACAAAGCAGCCCGTTTGATTGGCATCACACCCACAAACATACACTCCCTCCGCCACTGACATACAGTAGGCCCCCGAGTGCCTTTGAACAAGAAACCCCCACCTTGGAAACTCACAAGCAAAGACGCCAGGGTTTGCTTTTTGGGCTCCCCGCATAGTGAGTATCCCATCTGTCACAGGGTTAATATCAGCGATGGTGGGATGACTCCCATTAAGTTGGCATGAATCGCATGCTTAACGGCCTCAATTGACAGTGGGCAGAAAGGCTATCCAGGGGCCTACCTCCCATGGACTTAATTGGGGTGTAGGCAGGAAGGTGGCAGATGTCCCACCCATCATCCTTCTGCTCCATTAAATGCACCCCCACCCCCAGCAAAGTTGCTGTGGGGCAGGATGTTAAATTCCACCCAAAAGTTTCAGGACAGTGATCTTTCCTCAGAACTCAAAGGTTCATTGGCTGGGAAGTGTTTTGGGATGTCCAGAGGCCCTGAAAGGTGTAATTTAAACGCAGGGTCTTTCTAATGAGTTTCTGCATCTAAACTTTTCCCCACTAGCAGAGTTCTGTTGTGGATTGAATGAGTCCAATCAAAGCATGATGTTGAATTAAGCACGTACAAATGAGTTTCTCGGATGTCCGTGTGTATGTTTTTAATAATTTAATGCCGTGAACATTACAGTAATTTGCTTATAATTCTTGCAGAGTGAACAGTGGAGGTC
This sequence comes from Carcharodon carcharias, assembly GCF_017639515.1. Lineage (NCBI taxonomy): Eukaryota > Metazoa > Chordata > Chondrichthyes > Lamniformes > Lamnidae > Carcharodon > Carcharodon carcharias. The sequence goes on from NC_054479.1 coordinate 6,122,864, forward strand.
CAGTTAATAGTGCTGCAGGATAAAGGAAACGACTATTAATTAGATTTCAGGCAATAAAGTCAGATTTAACATTGATGCAATAATTAAAAAATCAACAGCTCTTAATTGCAATTTTTAAATGATCTCAGAATGATTTGATTTCATTAAAAATAAACTGTCTTTTAATTCAGCAGCTACTTGTTACAGTCCTTGTTAACTTATGAGCTGTGCAAGATTTTTTTGATCTTTAACTTTTCTCTCCAGACTTCTGCCACTTTCTGGGGCAAGGCTCCCAAAGGGTTAATCTAAACAAGATGATGTTGGACATACCAGCAGACCAGCCTAGGCTTGGTTTGAACTCACATCCTAGAGTTAAAAGGCTCCTCTTGGAATCATATAGCACAGAAGGAGGCCATTCACTCCATCATGCCTGTACTGGCTCTTTGAAAGAGTGATCCAATTAGTCCCCCTCCCCTATCATTTACCCATTGCATGACAAATTTTCAGCCCGTCATGTATCTGTCCAATTCCATTTTGAAAGTTGCTATTGAACCTTCCATTATCCTTTCAGGCAGTGAATTTCAGGTACCAACCACTCGTTGAATCATAGAATGATAGAAAGCTCATGGCACAGAAAGAAGCCATTTGTCCATCATGTTTGGCACTGGCCAAAAAAAAGACAAGCCACCCAACCTAATCCCATTTTCCAGCATTTAATCCATAGTCCTGCAGGTTACAACACTTGAGGTGCATATCCAGACACTTTTAAATGAGCTGAGGGTTTCTGTCTCCACTCCCCTTTCAGGCAGTGAGTTCCAGACCCCTCACAACCCTCTGGGTGAAAATTCTTTTCCTCATCTCCCCTCTAATCATCCTACCAATCGCTTTAAACCTATGCCCTCTAGTCACTGACCTCTCTGCTGAGGTAAATGGGCCCTTCCCATCCACTCTGTCCAAGCCCCTCACAATTCTGTACATCCCAATCAAATCTCCCCTCAGCCTCCTCTGTTCCAAGGAGAACAACCCCAGCCCATCCAATCTTTCCTCATAGCTGCAATTTTCCGGTCCTGACAGCATCCTTGTAAATCAATCTCCAGTGTAATTACATCCTTTCTGTAATGAGGTGACCAGAACTGCACACAGTGCTCAAGTTGTGGCCTAACTAGTGTTTTATATTGTTCCAGCATAAGCCCCCTGCTCGTATGCCTCGGCTAATAAATGAAAGTAGGCGCTGTATAAAAAACATGTTTTCATCTCCCCCTGTTTTTTTGCCAATTCTCTCAAATTTGTTTCCTTGGTTACTAACTCTCCTATCAGCAGAAGTAGTTCCTTCCTAATTACTCTATCAAAAGCCCTCTTAATTTGAGCGCCTCCATTAAATTGCTCCTTAACCTTCTCTACTTGAAGCTCTATTCTACTGCATCACCCACTCTATTATCTCCCTTTATTCTCAGTAAAGTAATTTGTATTCTCATTTCCATACGGACTAATATAAAATATTAAGGCTTGAATGTCAGCCTTACACCAGGGATTCCCATGGGATTCTCTAAATCAGCCCAACCATTTTGCTGGAAACACAGATGCATCACATTTTTTAATTCTTTCATGGGATGTGGGCATCGCTGGCTGGGCCAGCATTTATTGCCCATCTCTAATTGCCCTTGAGAAGGTGGTGGTCAGTTGCTTTCTTGAACCGCTGCAGTCCATGTGGTGTAGGTACACCCACAGTGCTGTTAGGGAGGGAGTTCCAGGATTTTGACCCGGCGACAGTGAAGGATCGGCCGATATATTTCCAAGTCAGGATGGTGAGTGGCTTGGAGGGGAACTTGAAGGTGGTGGTGTTCCCATGTGTCTGCTGCCCTAGTCCTTCTAAGCAGTGGAGTTCACAGGTTTATAAGGTGTCAAGGGAGTCTTGGTGAGTTGTAGCAGTGCATCTTGTAGATGGTACACACTGCTGCCACTGTGTGTCAGTGGAGGGAATGGATACTGAAGATGGTGGATGAGGTACTAATCAAGCGGGCTGCTTTGTCCCGGGTGGTGTCGAGCCTTTTGAGTGCTCTTGGATGGGTTTGGTTGATTGGTGTGTGTTGGCTGAGGTGGGGCAGGGGGTGTGGGTAAAGGGTTGGGCATAGGGAAAGTCAAACTCGAGTTCCGGCCCACTTGGCAGGAAAGGGATGAAGCTGGGAGCTGAGGATGGTTGATTTACACCCCCCCCCACCCCCCCAGGGTTTGCAATCTCACAGACCAGCAGGCTGAATTCCTGAGGCTGGGAGGGAAATGGAGATGTTCCTCTGAATTTGTGTTGGACAACCTCAGAACCAAGTCTTGGTTTCCCTCCTGACCTCTGACAGGCTCCACCTCTGTAGGGTCCTTCCCACTGACATTTTCTGGGACAAACTCTCAAACGTAATTACACATCGCCTACACACCCCAGGCTTTCCCAGAACAGATGCCATTTTAATCCTCCCCTCGGGGAAGAAGATGGCTGCATTGTTCAGTGGTTCTCACGTTGACTGCTTTACCAAACAACATTTATCAATTAGAAATGGTTCTTTTGCAAAGTTGCCAGGAGGTTTAGCAACTCCAAAGACATTCTGTGTTGCTGTCAGGCACCAGTTTTTCTCCCCGTCTCTCCTCCCTGGTATTTTTTGTATGTGGTAATAACGTTATGATTACAGTTGTGAAGTTGAAGCCTCAGTTCAAGCAAAACCTCATCAACCTTTAGGCCCATGTGCCTCGGTGCAGTCTGGTATTTATTCTTTATTGGTCTCCGTTTTCATAGTGGGACCATGCTCCATGTGAATTGTTTATGTGGGTCATGTATTGTTTCTGTGAGAACAGGGTGTGAGTCAAACCAAGATTAACAACCAAGAGTAATCTGAAAATACAAATACAAACCACAGTGTGTGGGTTGCAAAATGTTTCTCTATGTGTATACGAATGTGATATATTAATGTTCAGTTTCAAACTTGGACTGAATCAATTTGAGTCATTTTGTGCCAATTCACAAATATATTCACTACTCTTAATTCAACTTTGTTAAATTCTTATTATCTGACCATTCTAACTTTATTTAACCATTAAATTCCCACTTTGCTTAATTCAAATCATTGCACAATTCATTTAATTTTATATGAACCAAGCCTGGTGATTGTTTACATCGGCCTGAATTTAAACTTTACACTTTACATACTTCAATCCTGAGATAAAATCAAAATACTGCAGACGCTGGAAATCTGAAATAAAAACAGAAAATGCTGGAAAAGCTCAGCAGTTCTGGCAGCGTCTGTAGAGAGAGAAACAGTTAACATTTTGAGTCTGTAGGACTCTGAAGAAGAGTAGATTCTTGGGACGAGAAAAGGAACATCCATCAGGCCTCCATTGGTATCAGTCCTGACCGGCCCCTTTCAAGGGTGTGAAGGGAGGGATTTCTCCAAAAATGGCCGTGAACTCCCCATTCTCTAACATGGCCCCCTAGCCCAGCTTGATGGGCTAGTAACTCCACCAGGAGTGGTCTGGTCTAAACAGAGTGGAACCCCAGCATTGCTGGCTTCCAGCCCATCTTCAGGAGCCCTGACCTGGCCATAAAAAGAGCTCCCGAGTTCCAGAATTTTGCAGGCCAGCGAGAACCGACAGCTGTAATCGGCAAAACCAAACTCACCTGTAAAAGCAATCTGACTAAAGTTATCGACTGATTGGGGTTCAAATCCATGTTATGTATACGTTTGATTCAGACCAATTCCTGCTCTGCCATCTCTTACCCAATTTTACTAACCCATGAGGGGACAAAAGGTGGTAAAATTGGTCCTGTAGGGTCAGGATAAATATAGCACAGAAGGAGACCACTCAGCCCATCAAGTGCATTCCTGCCCTTTGTAGAGCAATGTCATCATTCCCTTTCCCCTGCTCTATTCCCTCAAGTGCCCCTTCGATTTCCTTTTGAAATCATTGATTGTCTCCATTTCCACCACCCTCATGGGCAGCGGGTTTTGTGAGGTTACCCACTCGCTGCGTAAAAAACTTCTTCCTCACACACCCCTGTGTCTCTTGCACAAAACCTTAAATCTGTGTCCCCTAGTCCTTGCACGATGTCTACCTCATCTAAATCTATAATAACCCTGTACACCTCTATCAAATCTCCCCTCAACCTCCTCTACTCCAAGGAGAACAACCCCAACTTCTCCAACCTAACCCTGTAGCTAAAATTCTTCACCCCTGGAACCATTCTGGTGAATCTCTGCACTCTCTCAGGGATCCTCGCATTCTTCCGAAAGTGTGGTGACCAGAACCGGCTTAACCCAAGCTTTTTACAGGTTCAGCATCACCTCCCTGGATAATCACGTGAAATGTTGAGTGGAAAAGAGAATCAGGTGGGCTGTAAGACGGGCTCCTGCTTCATCATCAGTGCCCCGCACCAGATCCCAAGACCAATTTCAACCCCAGAGATGCATCTCCCTCTCAGCTCAGGGTCAAACAGACAGGAGGGGAGACAGTGGGGCCTAGTGGCAATGACACTGGATTCGTAATCCAGAGGCCCCATGATAATACCCCGGGGACACGGGGTGTAATTTAAATTCAATTAATTTATAAAAAGCGTGGAATTGAAAGCTAATCCAGTCTCAGTAATGGTGAGTGAGAAACTATCAGCGATTGCTGTAGAAACCCATCTGCTTCTCTAATGTCCTTTCGGGAAGGAAATCTGCTGTCCTTATCTACTCTGGCCTACACGTGACTCCAGGCCCACAGCAATGTGGCTGACTCCACCCTGAAGGGTAATTAGGGATGGGTAACATGCCAGCAACGCCCACATCTTATGAACTCCAGAGCACTGGGCCCATAGTTCATTCTATCACCTGATCAACGATTGACCAGCAACATCACCCAAGAAGATACATGTGCATTCGGTAACCATAGCCACCAGGACTAGATAGCCCTCTTATTTCAAGACCATCCTGATCCGCTGCTTACTTTTTGACGGAGAGGGCAATCGGGCAATGCAGTCTACTCCCGGTAATTCAAAGCAATATTTTGCACTAAAATTCTGAGACTAAGTCATCCATTTCATTGTTGCTGGCGGGATCATGCTATGCACAAAACCCACGTCAAATCTCAAAGTATCTTATCACATGCGAAGAGCTTTGAGATATTTCTGGGAGGTATGTTAAGCTGCAAATCTTTTTTTTTATATAATCCTGTATACTCATATAGAAGCAGTAAGCTGGTACAAGCTGATTAATTATGTCACACAGGGCTCGCGTGTTATTCAGGAAGTTATTATCTTAATTCAACATCAGTCATTAGTTCTGCCAGAATAACCTACTTAATGCATCAGCCTCTTCAAAAAGGCTGCAAATTGGTTCATACTTGATTGCAATCAGCACCCTCCATGTCTTTCAAGGGACATTTATGTCATCGACACACCTCACAGGGTTTTGAAATTCTGAAAGACATGTACTTCAAATGTCAGCCACGGCTTTGGTCGTGCTCTCACCCCTGAGTGAAAGAGATTGTTCATGTGACCTTGTCCCCACCCTATCTCTGTAACCTCCTACGACTCTCCGAGATCTCTGTGCTTCTCCAATTCTGGCCTCTTGCGTATCCCCAATTTTTGTCACTCCACCATTGGCAGTTCAACTGGTGGGGCCCTAAGCTCTGGAATCCTCTCCTGCAACCTCTCAGCCTCTCTACCTCTCTGTCCTCCTGTATCATGCTCCTTAAAACCTGCCTCCTCGATTAAGTTTTAAATCATCAGTCCTAATATCTCCTTGTGTGGCTTGGTGCCAAAATTTGTTTGATAACCCTCCTGTGAAGCACCTTGGGGCATTTTTACTAAGTTGAAGGCGCTAAATAAATACAAGTTGTTGTTGAGTCGGAAGGTATATGGATTCAAATCCAACTCCAGAGGCTTGTGCATAAAAATCCAGGCTGATACTCCCGGGGGCTGAATTTTAACCAGTCAGGGCAGGTGGGTTTCTGTGTGGGCAGCAGGTTATAACCAGAAACCTGTTCCTGTCAGCTTCCTGACACCCCTCTCTGACTTCCCCGTTTAACTCGAGTGCATTTGTTAGCACACAGGAAACCACCGCCCCTACTGCCCACCGCCACCCCCCCCACCCCACCACCGTGGGACAGGCAAGTTTGATATTCACATGTGCTAAAAGGCAACTTAAGTGGAAAGTTAGTACAGACTTAGCCTCCAAATCTGTGCACACGTGTATCTCGGGTTTCCAGGAATTCACCAGGTTAGACAGGAGGATTGTTAGCGCTGAGCAATGGTCAGGCAAGAAAGGCTTTAAATACTGAGATCTGACAGCTGTTTCCTTGCCTAAGTGAAAGACTTCTGCTCAGAGCATCAATTTGAGCGTGTGCTTTCACTGTTTTGGAGAAGATTTTGAATATGTTGGAGGTCATCTCTACTACCTTGAAAGTTTTTGCCATTGGTCCTGACTTGCTCCTGTTTCTTCGATGGTATCTTTCCTCCCTTGATTTGTGGGAGCTTGCTGTGTGTAAATTGGTTGCCGCATTTCCTTCATTATGAGAGTGACTACATTTTAAAATAACTTCACTGGCTGTCATGCACTTTGGGATGTTCTGGAGTTGGAAGAGAAGGGCTGTATAAGTGCATATTCTTTCTCTAGTATATGGGACCTGGAGGAATGTAATATTGTGTTGTGACTCATAGGGTTGCCAACTGTAATTAAATGTATTTCTGGAGGTCCCATCACATGACTTGCCTCCATGCTCCAGCCATTAGTCGCCCAACACATCATCCTTGTGGACATATTGCCTTCCTACGCCAATTGGAAAGCAAAAAGACTCAATACCAAATGGCCAAACAGCCTTTATTTCCCATTTTCAATATCTTTTTTTAATTTGGTATAGAGAAATGTTCGAAGAAAATTACAAAAAGAACCCAATCTTTTTTAAGGTCCTGGTTCTCCAGGGTTGCACACAGCAGTGCCCTGGAGATTGAACTTCAAATCCTGGATACTCCAGACCAATGCTGGAAGGTTGGCAACCCTGCTGACTCACACATTGGTTTCACAAACACTCATTTCATTCTCATCCCAATTGATAACGATTGATCAGGAAAGCAAGTATGCTTCAGCTTTCTTGATTCCCCTCGCCGGAATTCACCTTGTTAGCCTCTCTGCCTTGCTGCTCCCCTTCCTCTGCCTCTAATAATCTCCGCAGAATCCACTTTGACTTTGTTATTTTATCCAACTCCCAAGTGGGATAGAACACAAGGGAGCAGACCTCATGCTTCAGTTATACAAAGACCTGGTTCGACCACACCTGGAATACTGGGAGCAGCTCCGGAAGCTACACCTTAAAAAGGATATTTTGGCGTTGGAGGGCATTCAATGCAGATTTACCAAAATGATACCCAGACTCATTCCAAGGATCAAACTGTCAGGAGAAATTATACAAACTAAGAATAAAAAATATGCTGCAAATGCTCAGCAGGTAAGGCAACATCTGTGGAGTGAGAAGCAGATTATGTTTCGGGTCAAGGACCTTTCATTAGAACTGGGAAAAGTTAGAGAGGTAATTCTTCTTTCCTATCCAGCACTTCCTGGTTTTATTTCAGATTTCCAGGATCTGCAGTATTCTACTTTTCAGTTATGGTTTGTAAGCACTGGGGTTTAGAAGGTTAAGACATTAAGTGGAAGAGATGGGATATATTGGGAGAAACTATTCCAGCTTGTGATGGAGACTAGTACTAGAGGGCATAGTCTGAAAATTCATGCCAGACTTTTCCGGAGTGAAATTAAGAAACACCCCACTTACAAAAGATGGTAGAAATTTGCAACTCTCTTCTACAAATGGCAATTGTTAATTTTAAAACCGAGATTACTGAATGTTTGTTAACGAGAGGTGTTAACAACAGTGGGGAGATGGTGGTGTAGTGATAATGTCCCGACTTATCATCCAGAGACCCTGGAGACATTTCAAATCCCACCAGGGCAGCTGGTACAATTTAAATTCAATTAAAAAAATCTAGAATTAAAAAGCCAGCCCTAGGTTTTCACCATGTCAGAGAGGCCCTCTGCCATGGCAAAAACTCAGTGGATTCTTTGGATAACCAGGGTTATCCCACTGGAGAGTTAAGATACCACTTAGGATAGGGTCCCTGGGCACCTTTGGGAGAATTAAGGCATCCTTTGGGTTAAAAGTGAACATGATTATGCACCTTTGACACACCACCTCATTGGAACTGTCAAAGAACTGTCCAGCTGTCAAGAAACTCTTAAAAAGCTGTCCAGCTGTCACAGCTGACAAAACTGTCCATTAAGTGTCAGAGCTGTCAAGGAACTGTCCAAGGATAGTAAGTGAGTTGGCATGGTGGAGGTAAGGGCAAATGGTAGTGGGTTGGCATGAGTTGGCACTAAGTTAGCATGGGGTTATGGGGCATTGGGGTAGATAGAAGGGCATAGATTGGCAAATGGTGTGAAGGGCCATGGGGAGATGGGTATGGGGATATGGACTGGCATCGGGTGTGAGAGGTCATGGGGTTGGGTAGAGGGGAATGGGTTGGCATGGGGGTGTGAGGGGCTATGGGGAGATGGGTGAGGGGCATGGGTTGACATGAATGGGGCGTAGGGGGTGTGTGAGGGTGTGAGAGGTGAGAGGTTAAGAGGTGGATGGATATTTACTGTTTTATTACTTTTTTTATTTAAACACAGTGCCGGAGCACAGAGACAGGCTTTGTGCCCAGCAGCCTTCGCACTCATTTGGGGGTCGCAGAACCCGACTCCTATTTCAATGCACCCCCCCCACCCCTGCCCCCGGCACCCCCACCCCACCACGGATCGAGGATCTGACCTGCACGTGGCCATTTCTAAAGGTCGGGAAATCTCCCGACTCATTGAACCCAACCTGGGGACGAACATCCGGGTCCTAGTCTCAGTAATGACCACCTTGAACTATTATCAATTGCTGTAAAAACCCACGAGGCTTACTATAATGTCCTTTAGGGAGGGAAATCTGCTGTCCTTACCTGGTCTGGGCCTACATGTGACTCCAGACCCACAGCAACGTGGTTGACTCTTACCTGCTCTGATGGGCAATTAGGGATGGGTAACAAATGCTGGCTCCACTAGAAATACCCCCATCACACACATGAAGAAAAAACACAACAGCAACTCATATTCATATAGCGCCTTTAACACAACGAAACGTTCCCAAGGCGTTTCACAGGGACATGCTAAACAGAGTATGACACTGAGCCACATAAGGAGATATTAAGTCAAATGACCAAAAAACTGGTCAAAGAGGAAAACGATAAAGGGCCAAGGTGGGTAAATGGAGTTAGGTCATAGGTCAGCCATGATCTTCTTGACTGGCAGAACAGGCTGGAGGGGTGAAATGGATTCCTCCAGTTCCTACGTTACTATGTTCCTAAAAGCCTCTGCTATTTGTCTTGTCTCTGCTAAATCCTTTACCACTCAGTATGGCTCTCTAATAACCCCTCGCCTGCTCAGTTCATCTCCCTCCTAAATCTTTTCTGACTTGACCCATTTCTCTTTCACTCCTAACCCCTGAACCACTGAACTCATTTCTGGACTGCTAATGCTCTTTAAAGTACCTCAGAATGTTTAATCATGCTAGCACCATAGCAAATTGTGGGTAGGTCATGACAGATTAATCTCTCTTTGTGAGAAAACCATTAGTACCAGCAGTTGAACTGCTAAAATAAAATTTAAAAAGTTATGGATAACAGGCTTTCTGAAACACAGGTAGAACAGTACACAAACAACAATTCTTCATGACTTCTACTGACATATATTAAGTGTACGCTGGCATTAAGAGGTCTTGTTACGTTCCGAATAGAGAGCTTTCAGTGTTCTAAATCCAACACGACTGCCTGAGATAAAGTAGCACAAATCAGACACATTAATGAGTAGGATTCATTTCCTTTATCTGTCGAGATTTTACACTTAATCAGCACACTGACTGGAAATCTTCAATTGAAAATTACTTTGCATGAACTTCGAGTTCCACTGAGGAATGACATATTCTGATAAAGTACCGAGCTGCAGTAGAATGAACATTAATCAGCTACAAATAGGAACCATTAGCTGCCTCCTCCTCCCCCACTCTCAAAATTCAGCCTTACATCTGTTACGTAAGAAATAGCTACAGCTTCCATATTCATTAAGGAAGTTAAACCAGGGGAAAAAAAAACTTAATGACCTGATTTGTGGCAAATGTGCATGTTTTAATTTTTTTATAGGAAGATTTTAAAATTTTGCTCTCCAATTTGATTATTCTGCTTAATGAAATATGCTTGCAGCTGTGGCCACAGTGCTGATGGTAATTACTTGGAGGTTAGATATGCTAAAAGAGTGGCAATGCCAAGGCCTTGTGCCATTGTTTGTCTGATGGTTCACTCTGGGTCAGGGCCTTGGCCAACATGTGATACGTGACAGCAATAGGCAAGGTCCCACACCACCAGGATGGATGGAAAATGACTCTCCTGTTATAAAGGGATGTGTGGAAGGAATAAAGATTGTTCAAGCTGATGACAATTTTTCAATTCACGCCATTATTATAAGGATTCGGTACAGGGAAGTCTACATATTGCATATGGCATTGCAGTGGTTATATTACTGGACTATTGAACATGAATCCAAATTTCACCATGGGCAGCAATGAGAATTTGGATTCAGTTCAATAAATTTGCAAATAAAAATCTGTTACCAGTTAAAGGGACCATGAAGCTGTTAGTTGGTCATTAAAAACCCAACTGTTTCACTGAAGTCCTTCAGGGAAGGAAATCTGCCCAGTCTGAATCAAATCTCACACTAACATGGTTGACTCTTAATTGTTTAGTGAGCCATTCAGTTAAATAGGGCCCAAGACTACCTTCTAAACCTAATTAGGATGGACAATAAATGCCAGTAACGTCCAAATCCTGAGGGGTAATAAAAAACATCAACGTAACACTATCAGACAAACATGTATTGCATTCCATTCCCCACTAGTGTGCTTAAGCCTATTTTTAAAAAATGGTCTTAAAATATCAAACGGGGGAACTTTGATAAAAATGTACTGAGTATTCTGGGCACTGCTGAGGTGCAGCCAGTCACTTTGAATGCAACAGATCACCAAGTGTCTCATCGTTTTAGAATCGGATGTGTTATCTACAATTACTAGAATGACAGCAGGAATGTGCGACTTTTAGTTAAGTGAAGAGAGAGAAATTGAGGTTGTTCCCATCCTTCCCGGAACTCCGCATCTGAATCGCTCCAATCAGGTTTCCACCCTGCCACAATGCTGGAACAGCTCTTGTCAAAGTCACAAGTGACATCATATGAGGTTGTGACAGAGGTAAACTTCCACTCCACATCCTTTCTGACCTGTCTTCAGCCTTTGACATGGTTGACCACACCATCCTCCTCCAACTCTTCTTCATTCTGATCCAGCTGTGTGGGGCTGCTCTCACCTGCTTCCATTCTTGCAATAGCTTTTCCTCCTGTTCCTGCACTATTATCTCTAGTGTTCCCCCAAGGATCAATCCTTGGCTCCCTGCTATTTCTTTTCTACATGCTGCCCCTTGCCAACATTGCCCAAAGGCACAGCGTTAGTTTTCACATGTACGCTGGCGACACCCAGCTCCACCTCGCCACCACCTCTCTCGACTCCTGCACTGTCGCTAAATTATCAGACTGCTGATCCAACATCCAGTATTGGATGAGCAGAAATTTCCTCCAATTAAGTAATGGCAAGGCTGAAGCCATTGTTTACAGTCCCTGCTCCAAACTCCATTCCCTACTGAAATAAAAGCAAAATACTGCGGATGCTGGAAATCTGAAACAAAAACAAAAATAGCTGGAAAAACTCAGCAGGTCTGACAGCATCTGCAGAGAGGAAGACAGTTAACAGTTAACATTCCCTAACTACTGACTCCATCCATCTCTCTGTCAACATTTGGAGAAAAAGCCAGTCTGTCCGCAACCTTAGTGTCACATTTGATTCTGAGATGAGCTTCCCGATCTTATATTCATGCCATCACTAAGGCCACCTATTTCCACCTCTGGAACATTGTCCCTGTCTCAGCTCATCTGCTGCTGAAACCCTCATCCATGCCTTCAATACATCTAGGCTTGATTATTTTAACTCGGTCTTGGCTGGTCTCTCACATTCTGCCCTCCCTAAACTCGAGGTCATCCAAAACTCTGGTGCCTGTGTTGTAACTCACAGCAAGTCCTGTTTCCCCTATCAACCCTGTGCTCACTGACCGACACCCTGGTGAAGCAATGTCTTGGATGGACCATTAAAATTCTCATCCCTGTTTTCAAATCCCTCCATGGCCTTGTCCCTCCCTATCTTTATAACCCCCCCTCTAGCACCACAACACTCTGAGGTATCTAAGCTCCCTAGGACTATGGGAACTCATTGAATAGTGCTTTCAAAGAGCCAGCACACGGCACGATGGACAGACAAGGGAAAACATTAGTCCGACACTCCTTGAGAACCCACTTAACTCTTGTGCCGGGATTTTCCGTGTCCAGTCGTGGTGGGCGTGTCCGGTGGCGAGATCGAAGAATCTCACGAGAAGACCCTATGCACATTTCCCAGCGACGTGAATCCAGGAAGCGCTTGTCCCCTCCCTCTGTCAATGGTGGGCCACGTTTCCCACCATTGAATGTCGGCGACTTAATTTGAATGCATTTGCATCTTATTATTGTGGCCACACACCGGAAACACTCCCCTACCCCTACCCCCCCACCCCCCGACTTCAAATTTAAAGCACCTCAGCGTGATTGTATGACCTTGTGTTTTACAGCTGCCTTTAAGAGGTATGCACTGGCAACCCGAACTGGGAACTGGGAGCTGGGAGCTGGGAGCTGGGAGGTGGGTGCACACAACTTTGCACAGCGCCCGCGATGATCCCAAGGTGAGGAAGAGGCTCCACGAATTTGGGGAGCGTTGGGTCACAGGCAAGTCTCCAGCGGCTTCTTTGTGGTTGGCTTGTACCGGTCAGGGTAAGAGCAACAGTGCAAAGGGGGGGGAATGGGATGGGAGAGAAGGCAATCTCGGGGCGATGGTGAGAGTGCAAGGGTCCATGGGAGCACAGACTGAAGTTTGAATACAAACACGTGGGGAAGGGAGAGAATTGCTGATCAAATGCCAAAACACGTCAAGGATGAGCACCCTTCCACAGCTGAGAGCGTTTAGCTTAAGCTCAATTGACATGCTTGGAGTCAGCCTCGTCAAGTTACTGTGCTCGCTCAAGCAGCACTAATTCCTCACTGTGCCAATGATTGCTCCTCTACTGTTAACCCCTCAGGCGCAGACTTCAAACTGAAACGAGTGCTATGGGGCTGTAGAATCACAGCTCGTCTGGGTGAACCTGAGGATCCTAAACAAAAACAAAAATACCTGGAAAAACTCAGCAGGTCTGGCAGCCTCTGCAGAGAGGAGCACAGTTAACGTTTCGAGTCCGTGTGACTCTTCAACAGAACTAAGGAAAAATAGAAGAGGTGAAATATAAGCTGGTTTAAGGGGTGGGGGACAGTTACAGCTGGATAGAGGGCCAGTGATAGGTGGAGATAACCAAAAGATGTCACAGACAAAAGGACAAAGAGGTGTTGAAGGTGGTGATATTAAACACCTTGTCAAACACCAGGAGAGAAAAGGAAAGCAACGAAGGTGAACAAGGCAAAAGAGAGATATGAAAATCCTGATGGAGAGAAGAGCAATACTTCTTCAAGGTAGGCATCCCTTGAAGAGAAGTGGCAGTCAATTAAACACTAAGATAAAAGCAAAAAACTGCGGATGCTGGAAATCCAAAACAAAAACAAAAATACCTGGAAAAACTCAGCAGGTCTGGCAGCCTCTGCGGAGAGGAACACAGCTAACGTTTCGAGTCTGAATGACCCTTCAACAGAACTAAGTGAAAACAGGAGAGAGGTGAATCCTGTTGGGAAAGGTGGCCATCAAACACTGATGGAGGGGTGCATCCCTAACCCTTTGCATTATGTTTAAACTGACATTGAAAAGTCGCCCTCAAGGCACAAGCAAACGTGAAGCTCTGGAGTCCAGGTTAGGACAATGCCTGCGCATTGAATGCAGTTGCATGGCCGAAGCTGTCGCCACCTGGTCATGTGGTGTGGGGCGGTGCTGGGTGTGGGCGTGGTGAACCGCCATGCACACTAAACATTGGGCATCCATGCGGTGGCCTGGAATGTCTGGCCTGCATTAAGGGGCCTCGAGAGGCAGTCGCAGGCGATGACTTGACCAAGAGTGGTCCTTAGGAGACAATTGTTGTGCCTCTCTTTGATACTGCAATGAGGAGACCCTCAGGAACATGGAGCCTGGTGATCTCGCTGTCTGCCTGTTTGCTTATAGACAGGAGAGAAGAAGGAGAAGAATGTGATAGAGGCTCGCCAAAGGGAGGAGCAAAATCATGAAGACCAAGGGGTGGCATAGCCTCATCCACACACAGAGGGTGAACCCACAGAGCCGTCATTCGTAGATGCAATGCTAGACCCAGGGTCTACAGACAGTGCATGTGCAGATGAATGAGAACCAGTGTCACTGACGCCTGCGCATGTCAAGAGTCACACATATACGCCTCTTTCTGCAGGATTTGGCACCATGGGGACTCAGAGGGCATCCACTGCCATTGGCAGTTAAGGCTACCACCATGCTCAATTTCTACGGCAGTGGTTCTCTCCAGGGTTCCGCTGGGACCCTGTGCAGGATCGCTCAAGCCTCCACCCGCAAATGTATCCGGGAGGTCACAGACGCCCTCTTTGCCAAGGCACACTGCTTTGTTTATTTTGACAGGGATCAGGCAAGTCAGGAAGCAAGAGCGTTGTGATTTTCAGAAATTTCCGGATTCCCACAGGTTCAGGGTGCCATCGACTGCACCCATGTGGCTCTTAAATCTCCCTGGCAACAAGCAGTCCAGTATGTGAACCACAAAGACATCCACTCTCTCAATGGTCAGCTGCTCTGTGACTATAACAAACGGATCATGCAAGCGTGTGCAAGATACTCTGGAAGTGGCCACAACTTATACTTCCTCAGCAGGTTTCAGATTCCTGACATCTTCCAGGGACCACACAGGACGCAGGGCTGGCTTCTTGGGGACAAGGGCTATCCAAAAAGGACGTGACTGCCTGTGTGGCAGCCTCAGACTCCTGGTGAGAGAAGGTACAACGCAGCCAATTCCACAAGCTGGAGTTTGGTTGAGCCAATTCCCTGGAATTCTGAAATTGAGTTTCCCGTGCCTGGACAGTTCTGGTAGAGCCCTGCAGCACACGCCCCAGAGGGTATTGTGCCTAACACTGGCTCGCTGCGTGCTACACAACTGGGTGATGCAAAGGAGGCAGGACCTGGATGATGGGGAGATGCCAGTGCTGCATGTCTCCTCCGCTGAGGAGGGAGTTGGAGGGATGAGGGTGATGAATTCCTGGAAGGAGACGTTGGAGGTGATGAGGCCATTGTGCTGGCCAGACCGAGGCAGGCGCACTCGTGAGGCTCTCATTGCCACAAGATTCCAGGAGGATGATGCCAAGAATCTTCACATTACACCTGGGAATGTCTGACACCCGTCTGGCTGAGGGTAGTACACATACGCTCTGTGAAGAGACTCATATTATGGAGACGCTGCTGAGAAACAGCAGACACATGGACTATAAGACAGCTTTGTCAGGCTTCGTCACCTGGTCCCTTCAGCACCACATCTTCACCTGTCAGGAATGGTGTCGAGATGGTGGTGGTGGGGGGGCCAGCCCTGCCTCAAAGGTGCTGAGAGCACACAGGGAACATCAAAGAACCCAGTGACATTGCATATGAAATTCTTGCAGCAAACAAAAGCCACATTGAGGTGCAGGCATCACTGATCTGGTGAGTGACTATGAAGCTGGACAATCCTGTGCTCAAAGGGTTACACTCTGCAAAGGGGAGAGGCCCTGGACTGTGACACTAGCCTTCATTATTTGCAGGAACCAAGGTTTCACATCTTATTGACACGAACACTGCTCATCATAACAAGGAGCCATTGGCAAGGAGACTTCTTGGGAGTTTATTTACAATGGTCAACATTATGTCCAAGTGATTAACATCCGTCCCCAGGCTGTGCAACTATATCTTCTTGACTCCCTTGATTTGTGAATTTAGTTTGTTTGTTTTGTAGTAAAAGAGTTACATCCTCCTGACCTTTCAGCCTGTGGAGCTGGAGCTGCTGAGGTCACAGGAAGAGGGGATTCGGATGGGACAGACACTCCCGGAGTCACCTGGGTGGAATGCCCCGGGGTGTGCACCTGCTGATCCTCCTCCCTATGGGTGCCCGAGGGCCCCTGGCTGACTCCTTGAGAGGAGGGAGAAGCTGGAGTGAGATTGCAATGCTCCGCTCCCCTCTCCCATTGACACTCATGGATGCCAGCAAGTGCCTCAGTGATTGAGTGCAGCTCCTGCAGCAATGAAGGACCAATGGCTTGGACCAAGGTCTCCACGGCGGCCGCCATCCTACCGGTGTTGACCTTGGTGCATTGGCAATGCTGGCGCTATCACCTCAGCCTGAAAGCGGACGGACTCCTCCATTGTGCCTTGCAATCTGAGGAGTGCAGAGGACATCCCTTCCTGATGTTCCCGAGCTTGCCTTTGCAGCTTCAGCAACTGTGACATGACCGAGTCTAGAAGCTCCTCATCTGACTCGGACTCAGCAACGTTCTGGCCACCAGGAGTTCTCCGAGTGCCGGAAACCTGGGAAGTCCCTGCCCCCGCCTGCTGTGGATCAGGCAGTGCGATGTGCTCACCAGATTGTGATCCCGAGGTTATTCTAAAGCTAGGTCCCACTGAGGTGTGTGTCTCTGCACTGGTGGAGGATGTGGGTGAGCACAATGATGGGTCTTCAATTTTGGTATCTGCGGATTCCTCTTCCGTGCTGTCCTTGGGGCTGGAGTCGAGGACCAGGGTCGTGGACCCCTTTGGCTGCTTCCCAGATATGTCTGTGAAAGCAAGGAGAGATAATTAGTTATGGCAGGGGACTGCAGAACAGGGGAACTGACTCACAGCAGTGCTGTCTGATGGATACTGCACTGCTGGACCCCCACTTGGTTGAGGACCATCGACCTCAGCAAAAGGATGGTCCAGATTGTTGCCAGCCAGCTGGATGGCTCTGTTTTCAAAGTCTGCGAGGACCCTGATGTGGGGCATTTCTCCACCGGGTCTGTGACCTCTGCCTGTTATTGTGCATCAACTTGTCCTGCAAGAATACAGGTGGAGAGAGTTTAAGCAGGATGCCTGTCGGGCCAGATCAGAAGGATGCCCGGCATGTGTGGGTGGTGAGTGGTATCTTGGACAGGATGAGGACACGATCCACGGGGCAGATGACGGTGAGTGTGAGAGAGTGAATGGTGATGTCCCTCGAACTGGCAGTGAGTGAGATCCCTGTGGGTGTGTGATGGGTTTGTGAGTGTGTGAGTTGAGAGCGATGAGATGATTGACTTACCCTGGCTGAACGGAGGAGATCATTCATCCTCTTTCAGCACTGGGTAGCCCTCTTTGAGGGCCTTGGCGCTGACCACTGCTCCCACTGCCTCCCAAGCTGGATTGCTGACCTTGGATGAGATTCTTTGCCCAGAGCGGGGGTCGGGGGTAGAGGACTTCATGACGGGCCTCCACTGCCTCCAGTAGGCACTTGAGGGAGACGTTGCTAAATCTCGGGGGCATCATGTTTCCTCCCTCTGGCAGCCTTCAGTTTGCAGCAGCTTCCTACGGTTTGAAGAGTGCTGGTTGTGTGCAGGGGGTGTGGCCTTTAAATATGGCGCCCGGTTTACTGAAGGCCTGAGGTGACAGCGGGGTGGGGAAGTCAGGGGCTGCCCCACCAGTGATCCGACGCAAGACTCGTGCCTCTCACTTTTTAAACAAAGTGGCACACGATACAGCAGGAAAAGCTGCCATTGCCGTTGGCAGGTGTCACACGCCGATTTCCCCACCCGATACTGGACTTTGCCGATTTCTGGGATGATTCCGCCCTTAGTTGCTCATGAGCTTCATTGGCCCAGAAATGCAATGAATCCAAGGAGATGGCACACGGATGCAGCAAGTACACAGGCATTCACACTGTCTCGGAGAGCTGAGTGATCAAGAGACTCATTATTTTACAAAGATAAAAGGGATTCATAAATAGCTAAGTGCAAATGGGAAACTAGGATATTCTTTTTCGAGATGCCAGGCTAATTGTGATAGTTGTCAATCATTCTAATAGGCACCAACAATAAATGCACTCCTGCATTCTGCAGCCAGGACTTATGGGACACTGGATGTGAGTTCATGGGTTTTAGAGTCAGAGTTAGAGCAGGGCCAGCCTCCAATGATTCGAATATATTATTGGAACTGTCTATTATTGGCATCTTAATGAGTTAATTATATATGGTGCCCTATTAATGGAAAATTATCTCCTTTCTTCACCAGTTTTAGCTCAGTATTCATAGAGGCAAAACACACTCAGGTCCAGATTTCAGGTCCTGGACATTTTAAGTCTGAGACCTCTGCATGCTAGCCAGTCAGCTGTCTGGTGGGGTCAGAGTGGCGGGGGTGGGGTTGGTGGGTTAGGGTGGAGGGGAAGTTTGGTGGTTAAATTGGGGAGTTCAGAGGGAGTCAGCAAAGAGGCAAAACACAGAAAGGGATCTCTTGGGAGGGGAGGGGAGGTGTGGAGGGAGGGGTAAGTGTGCGAAAGGGGACTTTATCCTGTCTCCTGGCTCCACAAAGGAACTGCATCCACTTAGCTTAGGGTTGCCAACCCTCCAGGATTGGCCTGGAGTCTCCAGGAATTGAAGATCAACATCCAGGACAACCAACCCTGGAGAAAAATGATTGGGCTAACATTAAAAAAAGTTGTGTTTTTTGTCATTTTCTTTGATTTATTCACCAGTGTGAAATAAAGGTTGTTTGGCTGACATCATCATATTGGTTAATGAGCCGTTTTGCTTTCCAATTGGTGTAGGAAGGCCATATGTCACAAGAATAGATGTGTTGACTGATTAATGGCTGGAGCGTGGAGGGCAAGTCATATGATGAAACCTCCTGGAGTACAGTTAGCTGGTCATGGATGCTTGTGGGAGCTTGCTGTGCACAAATTGGCTGAGGTGCTTTCTACATTATAACAGTGACTACACTTCAAGAAGTGCTTCATTAACTGTGAAGCACTTTGGGATGTCCTGAGGTTATGAATGACGCTATGGAGATGCACGTTCTCCTTTTCTTATTATGTTTGGTGAATTATATCCAAATTTGATCCTCCTCTTTTGAAAAGTTATATATTCTTAATCTGATCGAGTTTGCTTTGCTTTTTCTTCCTCAGTTTTCCCTATGGTAACAACATTTTTGTTCTACTAATTTCCCGTTTAGTGGGGTGCAGCCCTGATCTCTGAGTGTTGCCTTTGTAGCTGTAATGAATATTAATTTCATTCCCTGAGAAGCTTTGATGCTTTGTAGAAAGTTTCTCACTAGCACCAGCCAGTGATTATCACACAATATGCTAATTAGCTGAGTGACTGCTAATTTTTATGGATGAGAAGGAAGCCATAAATAAACATTAATAATTAACGGTAGTATTGTGAAGAATCATCATATTAGCAGTGGTGAAATACTTTGTTGAGTAGTATTTTATTGCAGATTTACAGAGTCAATGGTACACTCCTATTAATTGATGATGGTTTTCAAACATGACTGATTCTTATATCGGAAGTCACTACTGTCCCTGTAGATTTTTGGATATCGCCCAGATCAGGCTGCATCATTCACCACTCATGCATCAAAGCTTGGTTGGTGACACTTATGCCTCCAAGTCTTAAGGTTGGATGTTCAAACTCCACTCTGAGAGATTTGAATATTTAATTACAGTGCGGAAGGGGTGCAGTCTGGAGATTTCAGCATGGACACTGTGGTGCTTTTGTAATGATATTAGGACACCAATCACTCATAAGGGATTCTGTAAACACGTTGTGTGTTCACTTATTTAAACTAGGCACATAAGAACATTTATGCAAAGGTAGATGCCTTGAAGATATCAGCAGCAGGGCTGTGCATGCTGTGTTCTGCTCACAGGCCAAAGTGAAACGGAGACTGGATCACATGACACACTTCCCTTTCAGTGATGGCATGCTGCTGTTCCTTAAACGCACAGCCCTGCTGCTGATATCTTCAAGGCATCTACCTTTGCATAAATGTTCTTATGTGCCTAGTTTAAATAAATGAATGCACAATGTGTTTACACAATCCCTTATGAGTGATTGGTGTCCTAATATCATTACAAAAGCACCACAGTGTCCATGCTGAAATCTCCAGTCTGCACCCCTTCCGCACTGTAATTAAATACTCAAATCTCTCAGAGTGGAGTTTGAACATCCAACCTTAAGACTTGGAGGCATAAGTGTCACCATTAGCAGTCGCTCAGCTAATTAGCATTGACAATGCCCACGTTTCCGTTGGGCAACTCTCTCTGCAAATAACAGAGGCTCATGATTTCACTGCTCTGATCCTAAACACCATTTTCAAAGACTATGATAAGGATTAACATCATTTCCATATGCATGCAAAAGGACTGGCTTCCTGCTTCCCACTGCCATATCAAAAGAGGAAAATTGCATAATATTTATTCGGCATCACAGGTTCTTTGTGGAGAACCATTATTCCTTTTGTGAATAGACCCAACATCTCCGCCGAGGAATGAGGATTTATTTACCCAGGATTGAACACCTCCCATGCATAGCCTAAACCTCTAGCTACATCAAGTTTTGGAATCAGAACCCTAATAGAATCACCAGATCAGTTCTTGGAGCAGTTCTCCTGACTGGTCTCTGAAACATTGGTGGGAGATTCGCAGGAACTCTACTACAACATGCGAATGGGGCTTCCACCCAAGTTACAGCCCCCAGTCAGAAGA